>NC_088927.1:39242500-39365000 GCF_038396675.1 Hydra vulgaris
ATACAATAAATTCTAAATGTTTTTATTTTTATTTTTTCACTGTTTACATACAGTGAATGGCAAATAAGTAGAACATACGAGGAGTACTTTTTGTAGTGTTATGCGATATATTTAAGTAAATATGGAAATCAAAAGAAAGCTAGGGAGTTAATATATAATCAATAGTTAATCATAAATTAGACTTTCAGTTTGGTGTGTTGTTTTAATTATTTGAAATATTATATTAATTATTTAAACATAATATTATTGTGTTTTAATTATTTAAAATATTGTATAGCAAATAAATTTTGTTTAAAAAAAATAAAATAACAAATTTAGATTTTTATCAAACTGACAAAACAAAAATAAAAATAAAAAGTTGCAGTTGAGTTCTTTTTGCCAAATATGAACTAAATAATTTAAAATATAGAGTAATATAATATATAGAATAATATAAAATATAGAGTAATATAAATAGTATATAGAATAATATAAAATATAGATTAATATAAAATATAGATTAATATAAAATATAGAGTAATATAAAATATAGAGTAATATAATATATAGAGTAATATAATATATAGAGTAATATAATATATAGAGTAATATAAATAGTATATAGAATAATATAAAATATAGATTAATATAAAATATAGAATAATATAAAATATAGAGTAATATAAAATATAGAGTAATATAATACATAGAGTAATATAAAATATAAAATATAAATATATATTTAAAATAAAATAGGTTTAAAGCTCTAAAGCTAAACCCTTTTTTTTTTTAGATAATAAATGGTGACCTAAATTTGAAGTTCAACTATGCGGAGCTAAAAAATAATTTTAATTTTAAAAACATTGAGTTTGATATAAGTGGTAAAATTCAAATTGCAAGTTTAACTGTCTCAGTTGAAGTAAAAAAAGAAAAAGAAAGTTCATCATCCACTTTTGAAATATTTGCTGATGAAATTAAAGTTATTGATTTCTCAAAAAAAATTTTCAACTTTGCATTGTCTGGAAAATCAGTAAATCTTAATGGTGATGCTATTGTTGGCAGAAGAGGAATGTTTTCTAATATGGTTGTTAACAAACCAACATTTAAAATTATAAAGTATGAAGATGGAAGTTATGTGATTGTTTTAAGTGGTGAGGCCACTGGTATCACTGGTTTTAGAGAGATAAATGCATTGTTGGTTATTCAGAAACCTTCTGATGAACCTGTTGGTGTAGCTATTGCTGCGACTCTGAAAAATGTTAAACCTCTAAAAATTATTTCAGAAATTGTAAAAAAAAATCTGGACATAAGCATACTGAACAACCTTGATTTAGATATTTCTATTGAATATGCAAGCAAAGATATAATAAATTTAGATGACCCTAAAATTAAAGAAATGTTATCAGGTTTAAGTGCAAGTGATTCTGGAAACTTTTCACACGGTACTATAATTAGTTTCAACCTCCCTATAGATCAAATACTACATAAAAATGGAAAATTGAAAAGTATAGCAATTAAGATAATCATCAAAAAAGAAAATATTTCAATTGTATTTCCACCAGACATTTTTGATAATGGGAAAGATATTTTAGCTGCACTAGTACCAAATGTAAACACATTTCTCAGAAAATTCTTTAAGTCAAATTTTAAAATTATTTTCAAAAAATTTGATGTTAACATTATATCAGAAGATGTAGAAATTTCCATAGCAATTCCTGAAAAGGTACATAAACATTAATTTTTTTTTTTTACTTTTTTTGCACTAATTAAATTGTTTATTGTTTTAATGCACTTATGCCATTTTATTATTATGCAATAATAGTATTTATTTATTACATTAGTAATATTTAATAAATATATAACAGTCTAGATGAAGTGGAGATTGTCCATTAGGATTAATGGAATATTGCCCTGCAATTTTTTTTACCAATTAAGCAATATTTTCATTATAGTAACATGGTTAAATAGTTGGAAAAGCCTTTTAAGTTAGCTGAGAGTAAAAGGCATAAGTATTGAAACAAAAATATTTATTATTTTATATTTATTTAATATTCTACATGTACAAGTATTTTTGTTTCATTTTTTAAGGTATATATTTCAACATAATTTTATTTTATTTATACTTTTTGTTCTATTTTGCTTTTTTAATTCCTACAAAAACTAGGAATTTATTGAAAGTGAATGGAGTTGATTGAAAGTGAATGGAGTTGATTAAAAGTGAATGGAGTTGATTGAAAGTGAATGGAGTTAATTGAAAATGAATGGAGTTGATTAAAAGTGAATGCAGTTAATTGAAAGTGAATGGAGTTGATTAAAAGTGAATGGAGTTAATTGAAAGTGAATGGAGTTGATTAAAAGTGAATGGAGTTAATTGAAAGTGAATGGAGTTGATTAAAAGTGAATGGAGTTAATTGAAAGTGAATGGAGTTGATTAAAAGTGAATGGAGTTAATTGAAAGTGAATGGAGTTGATTAAAAGTGAATGGAGGAATTTATAATAATATTTGTCATTGATATTTTGAACCAATTTATTACATTTTGTGTATTACAACACTGATTTCATTGCAAAATATTTCTTAGCTTGGTGTTCATTTACTTTGCAGAATAATGTCACCATTGTTACATAAAATAATACTATAATTCTTCATGTGCAAATATTTTAATTATTTAGCAATTATAAGTTTGGATAAAAATATAGAACGGTTTGTTTTATGTTACATGGGTGGATTTGATTTTTCCTTAAACTCAAGTTAATTCTCCAACTAATTACAAAATTAAGTTAAACTCTCTATCAAATGGATTCTGTAACCAATAATCAGTTTTCTGAGGATTTTATTAATTGTTCTGTTAATGTTCTTTATTCATCTGGTCACCCTCCACCTCCTGGTCTGCCTTATGAGGTATGTCAACCAGTTGCGAACACTAGTGGTTTCAAAATTGTCACTTATCAAAAGAAAAAATTTGTTGCTTTAATTGTTGTGGTGTGCAAAGTTATACACACAAATTGTTACTCTTGTCTTCCGCATATGACATCATTTGCCTCCAAGAAATTTGGTTACTTAACAGTGAACTTAGTATCTTGAATAACATTGTAACTGGTTTTTTACGGATTTGGAGAGTCACCAACTGATTCCTCAGCAGATTTTATTAATGGCAAATCCTTTGGTGGTGTTGCTAGCTTGCGTCATGATTCTCTCTAGCAGGACTCAAGTTATTACTACTGATAATATTTGGTCTGTTGCTATCCAACTTAAAAACAACCCCTTAAATAAGTTTATAACCATCAATGTTTATATATCTTCCACATGATTCTTTTACTTTTGTCAGTGAGGCATGGGGCACCACTTGGATTGATCATTACCTTATCTCTTAATGTTTTGAATTTATGGTTAATAGCATTAATATAATTCAGTAGTCCTTCTGATCACTTGGCCCTAATGTTTGATATTTTATTTAAACTTGCTATCTCTTTCTCCTCTACTGCTCATTATCATTTACAAAATCTATCAAAATAAATTTTAACGCCATGTCAACTGATATGATAAAAGAGTTTACTGTTCTAAGTTTACTTCTAGTTTTTTTAGTTTCTAAGTTGTTCTAAGTTTACAACTTCTACTGTATTTAAATCATTATCCTTATTCAACATAAATCTGTAGTTAACTGTAGAAATGTTCACTGTAGTTCACATGAGCACATTAGGCAGATTAATTGCCTATACAAAATACTTAATTACTGTCTTACTCGATCTTCATTTAACCGTCTTCACCTTTCTAAATCTATTTGTAAAAGAAAATAAGCAATCTATGCCAGGTTAGACAGTTTATGTAAAAGATGCTCATAAGGTAACTAAAGGTGCATTCTAAAGCACAACTACAACAAACCAATTAGGGCTTCCAGTTAGAACTTTTTTTTCAAAAGTTCGCACCTGAACATTATCAAACTATTACAGAAAAAAGTTCAAACTATTTTGAACTTTATTTTAGTTATGTTAAAACACACAAAAGTAATACAAAGTATGCGTAAAAGTATTTATTTATCATCATTAATTACGACAAAAGTAAATAACATCAATGAGTACTCTTCATAGTTTGCTTTAAAAAAGTTAGTGCATCTAAAGTTTTGTCATTTAAAGAACTTCTTTTTTTAGTAGCAAAAAGTTCAAGACTTTTTGCTACTAAAAGATTTTGTGTTTTGTTTCTAAATGCCTTTTAATAGCTGTTGTTGCTGAGCCAGGTGTTTTGAAAATAATTTTACAGAGTTTACACATTGAACTCTGTAATCTTCGGAAAATTCGAAGTATCACCATGCCTCAGATCTTCCAGTTGTGCTTACATCTTTAAACTTATCCATATTTTTTTAACTAAAATTTATGAGCTTGTCAACGCTAAATTAACTCGTCTTTTTTTTTTAAATTCAGAAATTTTAATAATCAATTTTTTGGGTATCACCATAGGATTTCTTAAGTAAATTAAATATACGTAATGCACGTAGCTATTTTAATTTTAAAACTTAAAAGTAACGTTATAAATTATTTGTTACATATTCTTTTGTGAATTGAACATTAAAAGTGTTGCTTTTGAAAAAAAGTATTGCACAACAAGATTAAGAGTAACAAAAACAGTCTAAAAAAGTCACAGTTTAAAAAAGGTTTTGGTTTAGCTGTTAAAAAATGATAATAAAGAATTAAGTTTTGATATATATACATGTTCAAACTTTTAGAGAAAAAAAGTTCGAACTTGAACCCCTTAAAAAATGACAAAAGTTCGAACGTTTGATCCTAAACATTTCAAACTGGAAGCCCTAAAAATAATCTTCAATCTTTTAAAGAAATCTTTATATAAATGAAGAGCTTTAAAAAGTTAATAATTAAGAGCTTTATATCTAGTTGTAAAAGAAAATAAGCCAGGTTATGCCTATGCCAGGTTGGACAGTTTATGTAAAAGATGCTCATAAGGTAACTAAAGATGCATTCTAAAGCACAACTACAACAAACCAATCTTCAATCTTTTTAAGAAATCAAGAGCTTTATATAAATATGCCATACATCAGTGTAAAAAAAAAAAGGTTACAAAAGCCAAAAAGTTGGCAAACAATTTAGCAAAGAAAAACTATTCTTATTTCTGGTCTACCTTAACTCATAAATAAAATGATAAATATAGCCTCCCACCTTCTATTGACTCTGGTTCTGCTGTCACTTTTTTTATTTTTATTTCAATTCACCTCCCCAAAGCCATGAGGGTCACTACTGTTGAGGAGGCTACTTTAATTTGATTACAACCTTCTCTCAACTCTATAACTCCGAAATATAAACCTTGACAAACAAGGCCGCTGCACGGAGAAACAAGTTGAGCATGGTACTACCAGGATCGTGGTAGGGATCAAACTCAAATTTTTTCGAATAAAAACTGCCGCATAACCACTATTGCACCCTGTTTTGCTCAGTCAACCCAACATGCCATATAAATAATACTTTCATACTTAATCATTGTAAACTCAAGATTGAAGCCTATCTTATTATCCCAATAAAATCCAACCTACCATTAAACTTATGACTTGTGGAAAAGCAGCTGACCACTTTTCACTTCAGTTGGAGCATTATCTTTATGCTAGCATTAATTACTTTAATTTATTATAATTTTTTTTTTTCTCCATGTTTTGTCACTGATGCAACTCCAAAATAATGCAACTCCTTCTGTATGTGTCCTTCACTTATTAACCATCTTTTTTATGCTGATGATATTGTCTTGTGTGCACCCCCTCAGGCAAAAGTCTCCGCAACCTCTTTGACTATAGTGGCTATCTTAGCCTTTGGGAAGTTAAGGCTAAGCATATGCATTAGTTATACTGTTAATAACCATATTTTATTCAAAAGAGAAATAATTTGTTGTCTCTGTCTGTGAGTTATTATTTTTATATTATTATAATATTATTGTTATACTTTATTTAATAAATATTTTCAATTTGATAATAAACTTCACCTTCATCTTTAATTGATATCTTCTCATAGTTTTTGCTTGTTTAATGTAATGATTAGCAAACAAAAAGCTTCTGTGTCAATAAAACCCCTTTTTTTTTGAGACATGTGTTTACACTCCTACATATGTATACACTGCATGTGTTTATACTGCTATATGCCAAAAAAACACGCTAAAAAATATTTTGTACTTATTTAATATACTTTTTTTCAATCTTTTTTATTATTATTTATTATTTATACTTAATAATATTTTGTTTTCAAAGTTGAAAAATAATAAAAATATTTGATATTAAGATACAATTTTACAGAAATTCTAAAAGAAAATTATGTTACACGAAAATAAAGAAAGAAAATAGTATTACAAGAAATGGTTGAAAATGCAACTTGTGTATTTTCAAGCATTTGTGCAATTATCAAAATGCTGATTACTAAAAAAGATAAGCTGATCACTGTCCTACAAATAATTACAAGTTATAACAATAAGAGCACTTGGTTCGGTATAATAACTTGGTTTTCATATTTTCAGCAGTTGTTAGTGCAGTGTTTTAAAGCTGTTAGTACAGTGTTTTAAACCATCTTTATTCAGTAAGCAGTTAAACAATGGCTTTAACCTATCTTGAATATTATTGAATGTTGTTTAAATCAAACAATACAAGGATGTTTTGTCATCAAGCTTTTGGACAGCTGAATTATTTCTTTTTAAAATTGGTTCATATTGTATTAATTTAATTTTTAACAAATATACTAATTAAATAACTTGTTTTAAATATGGTAATAAAATATTGTCTTTAAATTAATAGTTATCTTTTGGTAATCATTTTCTGTCTGTTGAAAATACAGTATTTACACTGAAGCTGATGAATTCAGCAGATCCGAAAAAAAAAAAAAAAAAAGAGTTCAGTTTTTCACTTGAATCTCAAATGAAACTTGGTAGTACGTCAATTAGTATTTCAGCTGAGAAAAAGGAAGGAAACATTAATTTTAAAGGTTTGTATATTGAATGTTTTTTTGTTAGTTTTTATTGAATAAATAACATGACAATTGGTTTGGTTACTGATGGTAATGGTTTTTTAAATAAATAACATGACAATTGGTTTCTGATGGTAATGGTTTTTTAAATAGAATAGTTATTGCTTTTTAATCTTTTGTATAAAATTTTTTTTATCGAATTGATTTGCTTTTTGCTTTTTTTTTATATATTTGGAAAATTTTTATTTTTGATTTTGTTCAAATTATTTTTTGATTTGAATAATTCTTGATTAATAGAGATGTTATTATTAATATTATCAGTATTATGATTCGATATACAGCATATAATATTATCAGTGTTCTGATTGGATATACAGCATATAATATTATCAGTGTTCTGATTGGATATATAGCATATAATATTATCAGTGTTCTGATTGGATATATAGCATATAATATTATCAGTGTTCTGATTGGATATATAGCATATAATATTATCAGTGTTCTGATTGGATATATAGCATATAATATTATCAGTGTTCTGATTGGATATATAGCATATAATATTATCAGTGTTCTGATTGGATATATAGCATATAATATTATCAGTGTTCTGATTGGATATATCTGAAAAAATTGTATTTGTTTATTACTTTTCATTTTATTAAATAATTTAGGTTCCGTTGAATTTCTTGACTTTTCTGACCTTTTGTCTAACTTTGCTATGAATGGTTTATTAGAGTATATTCCAAAGTTTAGTTTTGCTATTGAGAATCTTAATATAAATGCCAAATTCGGTGAAAAAAAACAAACATTTAGGTATCATTTGTGTTTTATTTATGCTATATTTCTAGTTTTTTAAATTTAATTTTCTTTGTTTTTATATAATTTACTTGAAAATAAAAATTTTATTTACATTTAACCTTAATTAGTTTTTATAATGCTATATTTATTATTTTACTTGCCTTTTTTTAATTTAATTTTTGAAGTTTTAATTTAATTTATATGAATCATAAACATCTAAGGTAATGATTAAACAACTGCAACTTATATTTTTAGTATACCAGGAAAACCAATATTAAACGACTGCAACTTATATTTTTAGTATAGCAGGAAAGCCATTACTATTTGATCGGAAAGACACTCAGATTGAATTTATAAAAGAAAAGAAAACAGGCAAAAAGGCGTCAAAATATTTTTCAGTAAATAATGGTAAATAAAATATTTAATTTTACATAAAAACCCTGAAATTAAAAATAGACCAATGAAAAAATGATTACAAAAATGAGTGGATAAATAACCTATTGATATAATCAAATTTAAAATAAACTGTTAATTTAATTAAATAAATAAGTTGAGAATATTATGGGAAGTTTGTTTATTAACTGAGGGATTTATTAGGTGAGCCCATTTAATGTGGGGCTCTTCTTTTACCTTTAATTTATGTTTGATTAGATCATTATCCAAAATCTCAAAAAAATTACAGTAAGACATATTTTTAAAATTGATGATGTATTTAAATGTTTTATATGCATAGGATTCAGTTTTAAGATGCTCTTTCATGCTAGTTGTCAATGTCTGGTTTTTCCAATATAACTGGCACTACAACCAGCGCAAGAAAAATTTTAAACAATGCATATATATATTTATATATATATAAATATATATATATATATATATTTATATATATATATATATATATATATATATATATATATATATATATATATATATATATATATATATATATCAGGCCTTGTTACGAGATTTCGCTGCGTAGCGAAAACGCGTAACGCATTTCTAAGTAACTCAACTCAGCAAATATATTTTGAATCGTTAGAAGTTATATTGCGTCACTAGCGTCTTTTCAAGTACCGCATTGTAATTAAAGTTATTTTATTAACGCGTTAAAAATCATACAGACAGTTTTTTTTTTTCTCACTATAACAAAAGTTACAAATAAAATCTAAGTTCTTATTAAAAAAATCATTATTATTATTTTTTTCAAATATGAACTAAATTTTATTTTGAAAAAAATACTTTTTTCATGAAACGTAAAATATTTGTTTATTTTCTTATGATTTTATATTTGGTTTTTGGTTATTTTATTAACTGTTAATACATTTTTTCTTATTTAATTTGTGAACTCTTTTTAATAATGTTTTTAAACAATAAGGTTTTTTTTTGTTATTTATCAGTTACCGATAACATATTCGTGATCATAATTTAATTTCATAAATTAAATGAACGTCATTAAAACTTTACGTTATTGAATTAACAATAAACAAAATATCTTATTAATAAAATATTTACATCAAAATGAATCGTGCATTTTTTAAACTTATTATGACTAAAAATAATTTTTATATTTAAAAGGAATTTATATATTTAATTCCTTAAGATAAAACTTAAAACACTTTTTTTTTTTAACTAATTTTTAATAAAAAAAAAAAAAATTATGAAACAAACTGTTTCTTTAACAAAAAAATCTATTATTTTACAATTGCGGTTAAATGCTTTTACTTACGACTTTATTTCTTCTGAATAAACGTCACGTTAGCGGTAATCAAAAGATAATTTAAATATTCTAAAAGATATAAGTTTTTGCGTAGCGCAAAACTGCTAAACGCGTAGGCAAATCGCCTTTTCGCAAGCAAAATGCGAGCTGCGTAGCGCTTCTTAACAAGGCCTGATATATATATATATATATATATATATATATATATATATATATATATATATATATATATATATATATATATATATAGACATATAGACATATAGACATATAGACATATATTTGTTTGTGTGTCTATATATAGATATATAGACACACAAACAAATATTTTTAGCATTTATTTAACCAGGGTAGACATTTGAATAAAGGAACAAATTTTGATATTTGAAAGGTAAGAATAATTTTATCAGATATTTGGTTGGTAGTTATAACTGAATGGGTCATTCAAAGTTTTACTAAACATATTTCTGTGTTCTTTAAATATTTGTGCTGCAACTAGAAGTTTTTATCATAAAAAATTAAATTATTTTTGCAGTCAAATCTTTTAAGATGAAGTCCATATTTGTTTATAAAGTGAAGAAAAGTTACTTCTTTATTGATTGTGAAGGTATCTTTGCTACATGCTCTTCTTATGAGATATCAAAGGTTTTTTTTAAATTGATTATTTATATAAATGCTTGGCTGACACTTTCTGTTTCAAAGAGCTTTGTGGAGTTAGTCTATTCCTCTCGAAAGTCTTATGTTATTATTTCCAAGTTTCCAAGAAATTGCCAGAACTGATGTCCTGTTCCTTATCTAACAGAAGGTTTGTAGTTGACTACAGTTAGTTAGCTTTAAATTTTCAACTTCACACCAACAACATGGATACTTGCTGCTGTGGGGTTAAATTACACAGATGATGACAACAAATTTCAAACCACAAGAAAAAGAAAACTATATTTAGATATTTTTCTCTTCTATTTTTTTAAATTAAATTTTTTTTAAGTCTATATTGTGTCCCAAAATAATACAACAAGCATTTACTGTTTAACAAATGTTTTTGATAATCAAGGACGCAAAGAAGTTGTAATGGTTTCTCCACAATAAATTTATGTTTTTTTAAATCTGAATGTGGAAGCAGATTTTTTACATTTGTTTGTGGGATTTTTATTTTTATTAATTATTAATTATCACAAACATTTTTTAAAATATTGTTATACATTTGCCCTAATTTTTTTGTTGGGACATTGAATACTATTATTAAATTAAACAATGGTACCCAATAGACATCATCTCTTGGTGGCCAAATAAAGTTTTAAATCGACCATGAGGTGCAAAGCTTAGTTTGAATATCATTTGTAGTAATATCTATCTCTGTAACCATGCCTACGCACCAAAAAAAAAATCTTACTTACATGCAATAAAATCATTTAGATTTACAATCATTACATCAAATACTCTGTTTTTGACATTTGCTCATTGATGATCGCTTATTCTTTTAAATCTAGTTTCAAAACCCAAAGCAAATTTATGCTAATTTTAACAGTATACTTAAAGCAAAAGACCAAATAAAAGCAATTTTTATTGAAAACAATGAACTGACAGTCAAGTTATTGCTAATCATTTAAATTAAGATTTTTAATTCTGTACTTATAAACAAAAGGTTACTAATAAAGAAAACTAATATGCCAACATGTGAAACAGAAAATTTGTCCAACCCCATTGTTAAATAAGGAAGATGTAAAAAATTGATTATTAAATTAAATGTGTTAAAGCCTCCAGGTATTGATAAAATTCATCCAATGGTTTTAAATGTGCTGACAGTTGAACTAAACTACTCTGTAATCTTTATAAAAATATAAGTTGAGCTGGTTAGAAGCTGAAACATCAACAAAACTATTATATACATTGTTCATTTAATCACACTTAGAATTTTTGGCTTTTTAAATATGGAGCTCATATTTTGTTAAAGACATTAACTTAATCGTAAAAGTTCAACAAGAAATACAAAAATTGATTTTACGAAAAAGGAGCAAGTTAAAACCAAAAACTAAAGAAAATGGACATCAAAAAATCAGAAAGAAGATCTAAATATACTAAGTCATAAATAAACATGACATTGTTAATTGGGATCATGTACTAAAAATATTAGGGAAATTTCGGATAGTTAAGCATATGATTGTGGCCACAATCAAAAAATTGAGTAAGCAATGAAAAAAGCATAAAAAGAATTTATGATTGTGACCAGAAGTCACAATCAAAAATTGAGTAAGCAATTTGTTCAAAACTTAGAAAGCTTAGATAATGAAGTTGTCAACTCCACATCAATAATTGATCTTTAAAATAAACTTTAAATTTTGTACAAAAACAGCTTTTTAAATCTAATATCTACAATTATCAGATTCTTTCTTAAGTCTCTCAAGGACACAGCTTCAATTATTTTTATTTAAATTTGAAATGAGTTTGTAATAGTTATAATTTCTGATCCCTGTTACAGTTTTTCTCATATCAAATCATTCCTTTA
The DNA here is from genome assembly GCF_038396675.1 of Hydra vulgaris. NCBI lineage: Eukaryota > Metazoa > Cnidaria > Hydrozoa > Anthoathecata > Hydridae > Hydra > Hydra vulgaris. The sequence continues at coordinate 39,254,446 of NC_088927.1, forward strand.
TTTTTTGTCGGTTTAACAGTTGCTGTTTATTTGGTAAACTTGTAAAATATGATTTTGTATATTGGTGATACAAAAATGAAGCATATCATTAACTATTAATATTTGGTTTTCCAAAAGTCTTTGTAAACTTAGAAATTTTAGAAATTTTATTGATATCCACTAGTATCAATAAAATTTCTTTAATTGATATTATATCTTTTTATTTAACATTAAATTAGATTGCATTTATAAACAATATGGTGAATACACATAGTGTGTAACACTTAGTTACTCACTGTGTATATGTATTCACCATCAAATACACCATTTTGGGTTAATAAACTAATACACCATTTTGGGTACAAACTACAAAACTTTGAATATCTTATTTTAAAATATTCAATTTTAATATCAATATAATCAAAAACATTTTTTGTTGTGGAGGACTACCTTCAACTTTAATACAATCTTTTTTTACCAGCCTTTTTAGTTCAGGTATTTTAAAAAAATTTCTTAGCCAAAACAATGAGGTATTTTTTTACCTATCAGGTTAGAATCCAATTTTTATTTTTAAGTTTGCTAGTACATCCTATATTATGTTCTGAAAATTCAAAACATTCTGCATAAACATGCAGCATATTTTTGACACCAAGGGTGTACCAAGGGTGTACCAAGGATGTAAGAATCAATATTTTAATTAAGAAAATAAAATAGTTTTTTTTTTTTTAATGGTATAACTTTAAATTTTTATTTATTTATTAAATTTATTTTAAATTTAAATCATAAAAATACTCAATAGTTTCTTTTTTTTTATTGGTAGGATGACTGAAAAAGTTGGGATTACACCAGGTTTATCTATATTTACTCCAGGGACACAATTGCATTACACTTGCTTTATTCCATGGACACATAATAACATTATAAAGAATAATAATATATAGTATACAACTATTATATACAATATGCAAATATATAATATGTGTAAAAATTAAAAATTTGAACAATATATTATAATCCTCACCTATACTCTTTTTAAAGAGTATAGGTGATGAACATCTTTTTTTCAAAAAAAGATAAAGTTTATTTTGAGTTACTTCATTTTTTGAATTTTTCTTTTCATCCAGATTATCATTAGATGAATTTTGCTAGTCCATTTTTGTTTCTGCTTTTATAAGTAATTGTTATTTTACAACTCTATGAACTTTATTTGATGAGATACTAATTAGTTATTATTGAATTATCCAACTGTTGTTTGTTATATGGCTTACATCATTTGTTATATGGCTTACACCATTTGTTATATGGCTTACCTTCAACAAATAGCAATAATAGCGTACAATCAAAATGTTTGCAGTTTAAAAATAAACAGCTGAGGATTAGTAGTTTAATAAACTTTGGGTTGCTTGAAGGGTTTGAAAACTTTGGGTTAAAGGGTTATATTTTAAGATTAGTTAGTTCATTAAATTTAAATAAAATTTTGACGCAGTAAGGTAGAGCTAGGCACCATTAATTTTCAACTCTTTTTTATAGTCAGAAACATTTCTATCAAATGCCAACTCCTAACTGGTTGTCAGAAAGTTTTTCCGTATTTTGTTGGCACAAAAAAAAGTTAAAATGCAAGACCGGAATTTTTTTTTTGTTACTTGATAGACTGCCTGCCCCAAATAAACCCTCAGTCGATGTAGCAGCACTCCCTTGTGAGTCAGGTTATAAGATAGTTGATGTAGCAGCACTCCGTTGCGAGTCAGGCTATTTGTCAGTCAATGTAGCAGTACTCTGTTGGGAGTCAGGCTATTGTCAGTCGACGTAGCAGCACTTCATTGCGAGTCAGGCTACAAGATAGTCAATGTAGCAACACTCCGCGCATGATTTACAGTAAAAGAAATAAAAATAAAAACATTTTATTAAAAAAAATAAAAATAAAAATATTGTTTATATTATTAAAAACATTCACAATGTTTTTAAAAACATTCTGGTCAATTAAATTTATGTTTTTGCGTTTTTCTTTAAAAACAATTAGTTTGTAATTAAAAATTTTTTGCAAATTTTTCAAAAAACGTAACTCCTTGTGTACACACTGTTTTGCAAACTTCAAACGACTGACAAGATTGCGTTTTGAGACCAATGGTTTTTTTCGGGCAACTCTTCCAAATAGCTCATTTTCACATAAACGACTTTTGACAGTGCTGGCAGATAAATTGACTTGTAAATTTTGAGCAATTTGATGTTTAATTTTTAGTGCGTCAGCTAGAGTATTTAGCTTAGCAATACAGAGAATGGCTGCATCTTCTGTATGGGTTGTTTTTCATTTGCAAGACTTTCATTTGCGTTTTCTGTTACTTAATGAACCATTATTATTAAGTAAATCAATAGCATTGATAACATTTTTACAATAACAACCCAATCTTCGAGCTATTTCAGAGTTGTTTAATTCTTGTCCTCGAAACGCATCTGTTCCATGTTTTCCTTGTCCCATAACTAAAAGAATATGATATTTGCAAAATGAGTTACAAGTTTATCCTTAAAATACTGACTTAAGTGATTTTTTTTAAATAATATAAGAACTTTGGTTTATTTTAAGAAAAAGTAAATGTGTGCTGTTTAAAATGACCTCAAAAATTTAAACGCGACTTCTAAAATGCTCAAAACAAGCATTTTTGATAGTTGTAAAAGTCAAATGAGAAGTTCCGTTCAAAAAAGTAAGCATTGTTGATGCTATAAAAAATAATAGCAATTGCTATAAAAACATTAAACTTGATATCAAAATGTTAAACCAACTGGTCATGAAAGTGTGCTATTTATATTGTCGCCACTGTATATATATATATATATATATATATACATATATATATATATATATATATATATATATATATATATATATATATATATATATATATATATATATATATATATATATATATATATATATATATATATAGATCAAACTTTTTTTCAATATTCATTGTTCTGTAAAACATTCTATATATAAAATATATGTATAGATGTGTGTATAAAAAAAATACATGCGTATATGTGTGTAAAGTAAAATGTTTTCAAAACTTAAATTTTATTTTAGAAACTTGTTTTTAGATGAAAACATAACTATCACTATTATTAAAAATTAATAATTGTAATTTTGAATTGTAATTTTATTTCTTTAAACTTTAGTCGAACAAAGAAACCTAATTATAAAAAGACAAAGTGCAAGAAGAAGTAGTGATGATGAAATAACAGTTTTGGTAATTTTGATGAACAATATCAACTTCGAAAGCTTTACTCAGCTAATTCTCAATAAAGACAGTGCAAATACAAATTGGATCACACTTGATATTTGTAAATAGTTTAAAAGTTTCTTTTTATTTATTATAATTACTCACAGATAATATTTTCACAAAATACAATACTTATCTAAAGAAATTCTTAGAAATATCAGAATTATTATCAGATACAAACTTTGAAACATATGAACATTAAATTAGCAAGGTTAATTTAAACTATAAGGAATGTTAAAATATGACTAATTATTCAGTATTGAGATGGTACTTATGACTAAAAACATATATGTTATGGAGGTCCTTGACATATTGATCAATAATAAATGTTGTAAGTCCTAAAAATCAGTGCCAATAGTTGATAAAAGAAAAAATCAAATTAAAAAAAATTTTGTAAAAAATTTGTACCACCATTTCGTTCTGTTTTTGCTAATAGTTAATATTTAAGTGTGACCTTCAAAGTTTGCAACCATATTAATAAGCATTAACTTTTAGGAAAAATTTCTTGTTTTTCAGTTTTTATTGAAATATTTCTAAGGATCATTCCTTTTTCAGCCATTTAATTTATGAACTGTCTGTTGAAATTTTCAAACAGATGGATGAGGAATTTGATGCAATGTTTGAGCAGATAAATGTTGTTTTGAAGAAGAAAGTCTTTTTGAAAATTGACATTTCTCACATTCCTCACAGCACGTTCCCACTACATCCTTGGTAGTACCGCACTTATTACAACTTGTTTCTCCTTGTATTAGCCTTGTACCTCAAAGTTTGTGTTTCAGAGTTATAGAGTTGAGAGAGGGTTGTAACCACAATTAATTTCAACTGCATTGGCCTTTGTGGACTTGGGGAGGTAAATTAATATTTAAAAAGTTTAATAAGTATCTTTTCATTGCTTTAAAAGCTGCATTTTTGTAATTTTTGAAATATTTATTTACAGTAATTTTTAAAATCATGTCATAGTTTGAGATCCTTATAAGATGCATTGGCTCCAATGGATGAATCTGATCTTTGCAAAGCTAATATTTGCAAACATAGCCATACATAAAATATTGTTTATACTGAAATAGCCTTATTGGCTATAAATATACTAAAATGCAAATATTTTAGTGCTTAGATTGGTTGAGGGTTTAGGTAAGTACTATGTATATATAAAGGGATTTTAATTTGGAAAAAAAAAATTGTTATTCTTTCATATTTCTTGATTATTTTTTTTTTTTTTTCAGTAAAGCAACCAGTCTACTTGCTCTGCAATATCCTTTCTAAATAAAAGTTTAAATTAAGTTTTAACCATCTTTATAAGCTCATTTATTTGCGAAAAATATAATTTAAACTGTAAATAGGTAATATATGCAGGCTCTCATTTAATTTGTTTTTATTAATTCAAAGAAAAATCAAGCTAGCCAAGTAAGATCCTTAAATTACTTTGTAATATTTTTTTGACAATAAATTTTTCTGAATATAGTTTATTTCTTTGTTTTGGTAATCAAGTTTAGGAGCTTATACTTACTTATAATTTGCTTATACTTAGGCTGATACTTTGTTTTGGTAATCAAGTTTAGGAGCTTATACTTGAAAAAAACGAATCTTTTATATAAGTACCACAAACTTTTTGAGTGATTTTTTTTGCAGCATCTGTTGGTTTTATTACTAATAACCACTAATTATTAACCATATAACTTTGAAAAAGTGTTGTTGCTAGAGCTTTTCAGTCTGTGAAACATAAAGTATTTAGTTATAACTTTTTATTTTCAGTTTTTTTTAACCTTGTGCCTTTATATACTGTTCATAAACATAATGATAACAAACTATTCAGACTAAGTTATAACATTTGGATTCATACTGCTTTTAACCAACTATAATTTGTGGTTTTTGCCAAAAGCCAGGTAGATAATATTGATGAAAAATTTCCAGATTTGTATAGTTTCTTAACATCTAACAATTTTGTTTTAAATTTAAATTTCTGATTATTTAATCTTTTCTTACATGATTGATTTTCTATTTGTATTTTTATTTCTTGTTGTTTAGGTTAGCGATACTCCCACAATTTATTTAAAAAAAAAAAAATTAACAATGTCTATGCTTGTTATTTTCTCTTAAATTTAAAATAATTATAAGATTTAATTTTTAAATTAAATCTTATTATTATTTTCTTTAAAGTTAAATGCAGCTGAAATCGTTAAAATTTGCAATTTAAAATTAGGTTACATTAGTAATGCAGTACTAGACTTATTGTAGAACTTTTGATGTACAACCAAAAAGGTTCAAAGTTCAAATCCATCCTATGCCTCCAGAAGTGCTGTGCTCAACTTGTTTTTTCACACAGTAGCCTTGTTTTTAAAGCTTTTTCAACTATTTTTATATCATTCATTAAAATAAAAAAAAGTTAGCAATATCTATGCTTGTTATTTTCTGTTTATTAAATCTTTAAAGTTGAACGTACCTAAATTTGGAATTTTAAATTAGATTACATTAGTAATGCAGTACTAAACTAATGGTAGAACATTTAGTGCGCAACCAAGAAAATTCAAGATTCGAATTCATCCTTGTTTATTAAGAATTATGTTTCAGAGTTTAGTATTGAGAGAGATTTTGACAGTAGTTGTTTCTATTGATGTTATGTGGGAATGGGAATGAATTTAATTAAAATACAAATCAATTAAAGCAACTTATAAAAAATGCGTTAAAACAAATAAACAAACTCTCAACTACCTAAATTTATATAACCTTAATTTATATAATTTCAAAAAAGTGGAACTGACCATTGCTTTCATTAATGTACAAAAAAAATTAACATATTCTAAAAGCAGATGTAAAAAAGTACAAAAAAAAAAAAAGTTTTAACCCCTACTCTATGTATACACAAAAGTTTTTTTCATTTTTGGACCCCTAGGATCAATTATATGGACCCTTTGCACCAATTTTAGATGAAGTTATTGGAATTTTTTGTATTTTCTGAAATTTAGTTTTCGTTTAGTAAAAAAAAAAGATTTAATTTACTAAAGGAAAACAAAATTTTCTAAAATAACCAGATAATTTATTTTATATATATTTATGTGCGTGTTTTTCAACTAATATTTAGCTATTATTTAAGTTATATAAAAACCTTGTCATACACCACAAACCATTATAAACATTTACGATTAATTAAACAGCATTACACATTTTCATGCACCATTGCACTAAATCATTCTTTATTACACTAGATTATTTATCATCACGTCTTATCATCACACCTTATCATCACACCTTATCATCACACCTTATCATCACACCTTATCATCACACCTTATCGTCACACCTTATCATCACACATCCTATGCTCCTAAAAAAGATTATTGAGATTTTAGAAGATTTTATGAAGAAGGAAAAAAGAAAAAGGATAAAGGAAATTTGATATAGGAAAAAAAAAAGAAAATGTTCTTAGTACACAAAGTAACTAAAAATTTTTAAAAGTTTTAAATTTTTGCAATGCTAGGTTAGAATAAGATACCACTTTAAAGATACCACTTTAAAATAAACAGATGTTTATAATAAATACAAATGCCAGTTTAAAATTAATAAAATGTACATTAAATATACAATTGTTTTTAAGTTTATAAGTTGTATACTAAATATAATATTAATATATTATTTATTTAATGAGAATTTGAAATTTTGGGTAAATAAAAAAATAATTTTTTTTTAGCACTTGTGTATTCTAACTCAAAAATTTCTGCAGAAAGTTTAAAAAAAAAAAACTTTTTTACCACAAAGGAAATTCAAGAGGCTGTACAAGATTTATCTGAAGGTATGTACAAGATTTATCTAAAAGTATGTAAAATATTTATCTAAATGTATGTATATTTTTTTAGCTTAGTGGCGTTCCCAGAATTTACTTGAAATATGTTTTTGGAAGATGTAATTGAGAAGGTGAAAGTTGTAATTAAGAAATTTTGCAATTAATTGAGAAGAAATTAAGAAAAATAAAATGTTATTGCAAAGATAAAAGTTGTAATTAAGAACTGCCAGATTTAATTGAGAAAATGAAAGTTATAAATAAGAAGTTGTACAAAAATTGAGAACATTATATTGTAATTAAGAAAAATATAAAGAATACAAAGTTCTTTGTATTTTGAATTTTGTAGTCATAATATACTTTGTAATTTAAAGCTGGAAATAATAATATAATACCAAAAAAATATAAAAAGTCATGAAAAAGGCATTTGAGGTTTAGGCGGTAACTAGAAAAATCCTATTGAGTGTCAATTAAAACTTTCTTTTATTTTTATTTGTGAAAAATTTGATTGAGATTTCAGATGAATTATGAATAAAACACAAATAATTTATTTATATAAAAATATAAAATTTAAATAGAGTTTAAACAACTTCATTAAAAATTATTGCAATATTCAGATCAAATGAAGCACAAACTTGGACGCCTTCCGTATGTTGTACAGCCCGTGTACAATCACATCCCATTTTTTCATTTTTTGCGGCAGTAACAATTCTTTCCAAGTACTGCATTTGTTGTTCCATAATCCCTGCACCGAATACAGGTGGAATGCAAATCACATTTTTAATGTTAATTTTTATTTTGGATCAGATAGTTTTTTACTGGGTTTAACTTTGGATTGTAGGGTTCTAAACATAACAACTGAGTTGAATTTTTAAACACTCTTTCTAAACAAGCATGACACAGAGCATTGTCTGTTACGACAACCAAATCGACTAAATGATTCCCAGATGTAACCCACTGGTGAAACATAACCAACATCAACTCGTTACAAGAATCTACATTAAATGATTCTTTGTGAGATTTTTTGTTAATATAGCTGCAATCAAATGTATGTTTGCACCTTATTAAGCATGTATTTTAATTATTGCTTTTCTTTCCTGTTTTGGCACTTGTTTTTTTCTACAAAAAAGGTTAAAATTTGTTTAATTCGACCAAACTATCTGATGACCATTTGTGATATGTTTGTTGATGTTCCTAACATATTCAGCTCTTTTTTTGTTTGTTTTTGTTGCTGTTCATTGTAGAAGACTCCTTGTGCACTTTTTTTATTGAAAACAATCTGCCTTTGAGGTAATTAGTAGTTGTTGTTGTGCTGACACTAATATTAAATTGTCTTAATATTTTTGCTTTAATGGCTACCAATGTCAAACAACAGTCACTTTCAATCCATGTTAGCGTTTCCTCAGTCAATTTTTTGGGTTTAAAACCACCTCTTCCAATAAAATTTGAATTTCTGCTGCGAACCCAATTGTAAGCTGTTTTATATTTGACACCAAAAGTTTGCGGCAGAGTCACCCAATTATCATTTTGCTAAGCACATTTAATAACTCTTTGTCTATTCGATAAAGATAAAGCAAAATGTTTCTTTTAACTTGTTCAAAAAATTGGACAAGTTGGTTCTGGTTGTTCCAGAAGTGGATGTAAGCAAATTTGGTGAAATAAATGTTTGCACAGATTCAATTTAATAACAGATTTTCTGTTCATAGTATATTGACAAATAACACAACAATCTTTCAAATCCGTTACTGTATTGCTGGTGCATACAATGCTAAATTTGATATTATTAACTTATTAAAAGGCATGTTCTAGAAGATCTTTTATAATGACCTTTAAGCTTACATTGTGAATTCGCAATTACAAATAACGTATTCTCATTTACATATTACGATTTCTTAATTACAACTTTTATTTCTCTAATTTCATAATGGGATTTCATATTTACATGTTGGGTTTCTCAATTACATTTTAAAATTTCTTAATCACATGTTGTGTTTCTTAATTACATATTGCGATTTCAAAATTACATGTCGTATTTGTCAATCACATATTATAATTTCTAAATTACATGTTCTATTTCTCAATCACATCTTACTTTTCTTAATTAAAACTTTCAAGTTCTCAATTACATCTTGAAAAGGTGTAGTAGTTTTTCTTTGATCCTTTCTAACTTTTCTTTTTGATCATTTCTATTTTTTCTTTTTGATCAATAGGAGCAACTATTGACTAAGCCCATAATTTTTTTTTGACATCCAATTTTTATACAAAGTAAAAAGACAAATTTATACGACAAATTTTTTAATTTTTTCTTGTTTGAAGCATTTGCACTGGTTGTTTGCAGTAAAGATTTTTGCAGTTTTTGACCAAGTTTAGACAATTATCTAAGCAAATGCTTTGAAAATTTGTTGGGAAAATAGATTCTGATTTTGAATCTGGTTCATTTTTTTATCCATATTCCCCATCCGTTTTTATAAAAACACTGTTTTTCAATTTAAGAAGTATATAATACCTATCTTTTAATGATTATGATAATTTATTAGTTTAGGTTAGGTTATTGTAAAGTTATTTTTTGTTTATCTAAGAGGTCATTTCTATTTATGATGTTTTAAAAATATTACTGTTACTGGAGCCTTAGAATCCATAAACCTAAATTCAAAATGGTTGTCCTTAAAAGATTTGTTAAGGACTTGGTTGTAGATGAAACTAAATTAAAAAAAGCATTTGCTAAAAATGTCTCTTTATTATTTTATCTTCCTAATATTATAAAAAATACTTTAAAAAGAATCTTTAAGAATATTAAGAAAAATATTTTCAACAGTCTTCTTTAAAGTTTCAAAATCAAATTCGGAACTGACATCAGTATAGTCCAGGTTTTCATAATTACTCATTTCATTTTCAGAGAAAAATCCTGCTGTACCATGTCTAGTTTTTTTCACTCTGAAATTTTAGAGTGAAAAAAACTAGACATTTTTTAATGCATTTCTTTTACTAACAGCTAAAAGCTGTACATAACTCCAATCACTATCACCAATCACCATCACCAATCACCATCACCAATCACCATCATTCTGTAATCTAGCTGGTCTTTTATTTTTTATAATTCATTAATCTTATTTGATGGTTGTCTTAGCCAATAAGTCTTCAACAAACAGTTAAGAAGAAAAACGTCTTCTGCTCATAACAATCCTTTAAATTTAATTTTATCAAGTATAAAATGTAACACACAATTATGTTGTAATAAACTTACTTGTTGAAATGATAATAAATGAGTATTTACAATTAAAATTGTTAAGAAACTCATGGTGTAATTGTTTTATAAAAAATAAAAAAATCTTCTGTTCTTTACAAACTTCTATTTGTGCTGATATTTGAAAATGCCATTTAAAACACAAACAATATAAAAGTCATACTTTAAAAGCATGATGTGAGTATAAATAGCCATCCATAATAAAAAAATAATTCATCAACAAAATAATACCTAAGAAACATTTTAAGATACTCCATGAGTTAAGATTTGTTTGTGAGGGTCAAAGTGGGAATGTCTAGTAACTATGAGCAAGTTTTAAAAGTTGAAACTTATTCCTAAACATCAACTAAATTGTTGATGTTTAGAAAAATTTTAGTCAAGCAAAAAAAATTTCGGAGAAATATGGAGACATTTTTAAAAGTTTATTTAAAAATTTAAAATTAAAAAAAAATCTTTGAAAAAAGATATAATATATATGTAAATATATATGTGCGCTCTTTGCTTTAATAAAATTAATATAGTAATGCAATATTTAAATTTAATTAGATATTTTGAAAAAAAACATATCTTTTTAAAATTTACTTTACAGCAAATAAAAATATTATTTGTAAAAAAGTTAAAAAGTTTTGTATTATTAGATTAAATGATCACTTCACTGTTATTATAAATTAATAAAAATTGATTTACAATAAATTAATAAAAAAAAATGTTTAACTTTTAGTGCATATCATAAACAAGTCCTTAATTTAAAAATAGAATTTTATTTCTAATCACAGAAACTATAATAATAGTAACCATAGCGCACCTTAATATTGAAAATATATAATTGAATTATAAAACAAACAAAATCTAAAACAAAACACTAAATAAAGCATAAAATTACATTCTACTATAAAGTTTCAAATAATTTAATTCTTATTTGGTATAATGTATTTAGAATGTACTAGAATTCTAAATATAATTTTACTAAGTACTTGATAAATTTTAAAATATTTACAATGTCTATTATATGTTTTCTGTAACTGCAACTTTTGCTATGTCTGTTATACCTTGTTTCCTGAAATTCCTTTTTCAAATTCAGTTGAATGCTTTAAAAAAGCAAAAGTAGCTAAAAATCTTACAAAAAAATCTTAAATTTTTATTTGGGTCTTTTTATGAAAGATATCCTTAGGGTTTTAGGAGTTATTTGTTATATATTAGGTGGTAATACATAATATTTTTATCATCTAGGTAATAAGATTATTTGTTTAATTTAAAATTGTCTTTTTAAACATAATTTTTGAGTATATGTAGCTAGATTTTCTCAACAAAAGACATAGTCAATAGGGTCAAATATGTAGCTGGATTGTTTTTTCTCAACAAAAGACATATAGTCAATAGGATCAAATAAATTAGTTAAGAGTTTCAATTTTTTTTAATGGAAAATAAGTTGTAACAGTATTTAACAATATACAAATAAAATTAAAGTTTTTGTAAGTTTTTTAAAAAACTTTAGCATTTTATCAATGAGAGGGTCTGAAGGTTGATTGGAGTTGTTATTTGTGATCCACTTTTTGATGCAATAAAAACAACTTGATGACTTTTACATATTTTTATGGTATGCATGTTCGACAAAACCGAACCTTGTATTTAAAATTTTTGAACTGATACTATTTACTGTTGATGCTTGACTTGTTGAAGCTTCACCCAAAACTTTGACTTTTTGAACTGAGTTTACTGTTTTCTGTTGTTGTTGTTGTTAGAGTCTTTGTTACTTGATTTTTTTGCTGCTTGTCATAAAAATTAAGCTTATGTTGTTTTCTGGTTTGCTTTGCTGTTTATTTTTGTAGTTAGCATCTTTCAATCTCTTAAATATTTTAATTTTTTTTAGACACTCCCCTTCTTGGCACATCTACATTTTTTTTTATTTGTTGTAGCAAGCAATTGAATTGATTGCAATTTTTTTTCAACTTCTTGATTTTTTTTTTTTAATAGCCAGAAATACTACAATATTAAAGGTTGGTTGCAGGCAAATTGATTTCGGAACTGATGCTATATGATGTATGCTAATAATAGATGTTTCTAGCATAAAGTCAAATGGCAATGGCTGAGATGGTGTAGTTACTGGTGATGGAGAATGTAATACTAACTATAGACTCGTAGGTGAAATGATGAAGACTCATGTTGAGATGATAGTGTTTTAAAAGTATTAGTAATATGTAATGTAATATGTAAAACCTAACCAGAACCGAAAAGGTTTGCTTGCAATTGACTATGGCATGATTTTGATAAATTACTGAACTTTGTTTTTGCACAAAACTATTGTACCAAACTCTTTTATAAATATCTCTTTTATAAAAACATAAAATAATATACTGAACTCTGTCTGTGCTTTGAGTCAAGTTCTTTAAAAAATTTAAAAGTGGCTAAAATACCAAAACTATAAAACACAAAAAACCATCGTTATCACCAAGTTCTCTAAACCTATTATTCACTAATATTTGTGGCCTTCAAAGTAACTTTTCTTCTAATGAATCTTATCTCTTACAAAGTTCACCAGACCTACTTGCTCTTTGTGAGACTAATTTGAGTTCAGCTATCTCATCTTGTGCTCTTTAATTCGTAAAGACTCCAATAGTCACATGCTTGGCCTGGGCATTTATATTTGTAAGAATTCACCCATTTGTCAGGAAACTTCAAAAGATTCAAAACATTTGTTTTGAATCTTCAGACTATTCTTTTATGTGCTTTCTTTTAGCTTTTCACTTCACTCTATTGCCTTTCTTCATGTTCTACATCGCTCTGCTTCATCTCAATACTGCACTCTTTTTGATGTTATTTCTGATCAAAATGACCAAGCCCTCTCTCTTTATCTATAAGCCAATATTGCTGTTGTTGGTGACTTTAATGCTCATCAGACTGAATGGCTTGGCTCTAGTATCAGTGACTCTGCAGGCATTAAGGCCCACAACTTTTGCCTTTCTCCATCTCTAACTCAAATAGTCAACTTTCCAACTCGCTTTGCTAACAACCCAAATTATTTACTTTCTCTACTCGACTTATGTCTTGTTTCTGATCCTAGTCAGTGTTCAGTTTCTCTACATTCAATCTTAGGTGCTTCTGATCACAGTTTGATCTCTCTAAAACTATTATCTCATTCTTCTTTATGATCGGAATCCCCCTATCATTGTACCTTTTACAATTTCCTTAAAGCTGTCTGGGACTCTTTCAATGATTTTCTTTGTGATGGCATTTGGGTAGAAATCTTCTGTTTTCCTGCTGACAAATGTGCTCCTTACATATCTCCTTGAATTCAGGCTAACATAGAATCTTTTATTCCCTCTTGACAGTTCAAGAAGCCAAGTCTCACTCTTCTCCATGGTTTTCCTTGGTTTGTGCTGCTGCAATTTCTAATCAAAACCATTACTTCCTTATCTATCAGCAAAACAATTCTCCAGAAAACAGGCATCTGTTTACTATTGATAGAAACCATTGTAAAAAGGTTTTGTCTAGCGCCTAAGCCCGCTATTCTCAGGTCATGAAATATTGAACTTCATCTCAAAAATGACTTCTGGAGAATCTATAACAGTATCAATAATAATGAAAAATCTATTATTCCACCTATTTTTTATGGTTCAGATTTTGTCACCCCACCTAAAGACAAAGCTGAATTAGTGGCTAAGATCTCTTCATCAATACCATCTCTTGATTCCACTAGTTGCTTTTTACCTGATATAGCCGACAAACAGCTTGATCGATTGCTTGACATTTGTGTCACTCCAGCTTCTGTATCTAAAGTTATTTCCTGCTTAGACACTTCTAAAGCTTGTTATCTGGACAACATACCTGTTATAGTCTTGCAGAAGTGTTCTCCGGAGCTGTTATCTATACTTCCAAAATTATTTAACAAGTGCTTATCAGAGTCTTTTTTTCCAGCCTGCTAGAAAGTGGCATCTGTTATCCCTATTTTCAAAAATTCTGGAGAGAGATCTGACTCGTCTAACTATTGCCCATTAGTTTTCTTTCCTATCAAAGGCAAGGTTTTTGACTCTTTAATTAACAAACAGTTAATCTCTCATCTTAAATCTAATATCTTACTTTCTGATCATTAATATGGATTTCGATCTTGTTCTACAGCGAATTTGCTAACAGTAATAACTGATAGGTTTTATTGTGCATTAGGTAGAGGTGGAGAGGTTAAGGTTATTGCTCTTGACATTTCTAATCATTTCTAAGACTTATCTTTCGATAAAGTTTGGCATGCTGGTCTTCTCCATAAGCTTTCTTCTTATGTTGTATCAGGTAACATCTTTAAGATTATTTAATCCTTCCTTTCCAATTGTAGTATGAAGTTGAAGTATGCGGTAGTGGTGTAGTGGTAAAGCGCTCGCTTCAGAAGCGAGAGGTTCTGAGTTCGATCCCCACCACGTCCCTGGTAGTACCGCGCTCAACTTGTTTCTTCGCGCAGCGGCCTTGTTCGTCGAGGTTCGTGTTTTGGAGTTATAGAGTTGAGAGAGGGTTATAACCACTATTGAGTAGCCTCCTCATCTGTAGTGGCCTTCATGGCCTTGAGGAGGTGATTAACAAAAAAAAAAAAAAAAAAAAAGTTGTCCTCGATTGACAGCACTCTTCTTCATATCCTGCAACTTCAGGGGTTTCTCAATATTCTATCCTTGGCCCTATACTCTTTTTAATTAACATTAACGATCTTCCAGATATTCTCTCATCTAAGGTGGCATAGTTCGCTGATGATACTACCATTTATTCTTGTCTTGATAAGAAGCCAACACTTTTTTTTGGATTGTTTGGAGAGGACATTTGAGCTTAAATAGGATCTCACTTCTGCTACAGCATGGGGCTCTAAGTAGCTGGTGAACTTTAATTTAAATAAAACTCATTTTTTTCAGCTAATCATTATCGCAATAATTATTTTCCTATTGATTTTCCTATATTTATGAATGATAATGTACTCAATAAGTCATCTACCCTTCGTCTTCTAGGATTAACTCTTACTTCAGATCTTTCTTAGAAACCATATATCAAATCCATGGCAAAATTAGCATTTGCCAAGGTTGAATCTCTTCATTGTGCTCGACACTTTCTTACTCTTATTCTATTCTTTATCTCTATAAATCTCTATTCCATCCTTGTATGGAATACTGTTGCCATATTTAGGGGGGATCTTCCAATGATGCCCTTTCTCTTTTAGACAAAGTGCAAAAATGAATTATAAAAATAGTCGGACCTGCTTTTGCAGCCAACCTCCAATCATTATCACATTGTCGTAATGTTGCCTCTCTATCCTTTTTCCATAAATACTTTAATGGGCACTGGTGCCATCTACTAAAATTCATTCTCATGTTACTCGTCATTCAATCTAGTCTCATCCTTTTTCCGTGACTGTTCTTATGTGATCAACTCTATATTATGAAAATGAGGAATTATTTTTTTGTAGTTATTTTATTTTTTAGAATACTTATTATTAATATTTCTTGACAAATTAGGACTATTGTTTCGTGGAAAAATGATGTTGCCTGATAGTGCAGACAAATGTTGCATAAACGAAAAATGTGATCAACTATGTCAGTTTGCAGTGGAAAAACTTGGAGCAAGTTCCTCTTTATCTGTTAATGCTGGATATATTAACGGTACATTTTCTTTGGAGGCAAAATATAATGGTTATTTAACACTTGGCAAAGTTATAATAAAGTCAATAGCTATTGGTGTAAAGGTTATAGATTTCCTTCAGCTTTATATTTGTGGAGAATTGACATTAAAACTTGAAAATGATGATTTGAATTTTAAAGGTAAAATTTTGTATATGTTCAACTATTTTGATTTTATATACATTGTACTAATGATACTCCATATTATTATGTACACCAAATTTCTGTACTAGTAGTTACTAATTGTATGTGAGTGCTTGTACCGCTTGGTTGGTATTTTTTCATATACATATATATGTATATACATATATATATATATATATATATATATATATATATATATATATATATATATATATACACATATATATATATATATATATATGTGTGTATACATATATGTATATATATATATATATATATATATATATATATATATATATATATATATACACATACACATACGTATAAATTTGGAATAAGTACAACTAATTTATATATACACATACACATACGTATAAATTTGGAATAAGTACAACTAATTTATATATATATATATATATATATATATATATATATATATATATATATATATATATATATATATATATATATATATGTATATATATATATATATATATATATATATATATATATATATATATATATATATATATATATATATATATATATATATATATATATAAAAGAATGCTTGCAAAAACCTAAACCCTCAGTCAAAATATTTAATCATATTTCCAAATAATGTTTATGTTATGTGCACATTATTGTTTGCAATTTAATACTTGAAAATTATTTTTTTGAGAATTCGAAATAATTAAAATTTTTATAAAAATATTTTAAGCTCAAGGAATCAACAAACAGAAGCAATGAGGAGCTCGTCAAGTAGTTTTTTAATGCCATCAAAGTGAGGGAAAATGAGATTGTACATGCCTGTCAATACAAAAAGAGACATCAAAATCATGATCAAACACAACAGAGCTGTCTGGAGTTATCTAAGTTGTACTTAAATCTGCAATCATCTAATATGAGGCACTGAAAAAAGGTAACTGCACACCCAAAGACCAAAATCTAGCCACACAAAATGTGGATTAGCAAAATGCCAATTTGACAAAATTAAATCAGCCACTGCTACCATCAAAAACATCTAAACTCTGTTGCAACATCTGCTGCCACACCAGTCATAGCAACCATATCTCAAGTCTAAACCTCACCAACCCTGCTTCAACACACCTAATCCTCAAACCTCTGCCACTATCAATAAAGCCAACTTCAAACAAATCAACTTTCGGTAAATAATATGTGCTTACTAAAAAGTGCCAAACAAGATGAGTTGATGGCAAGAGTAAAAAGACATGAAAGAAACCCCTTCTTTAGTGTACAGAAGCTGTCCCTAGTGTACAGGAACTTGTACACTAAGGACAATACTTTCTTTAGTGTACAAAGACCAGGATTTCTAGTAGAAAATAGAAAATTGCTTCTTATTTTAAAATAAACAGTTGGCAGTTTTCTGATATCTATGTTGCATTAATTATTGTATCCCTTAAATCCCATTAACTCTACATTGGTTCTTAAATTGCCAATAAATATTTTGAACAAGTCCAATCGTTCGTTTTTTTGGCCTTTTTTTTAGTGAGCCTTTTTTTATTTTTTTGACAGCTGCTCTTAGAACTTGTCACTCAGCCTTAATCAAAGAAAAAAACTTATGAAATAACAAAAGTTTAATTTAATTAGTTTTGTTGCCAACCAGAGACTGATTGCTTTTCAGATGTAAGACTTTTCATGATATGATATTTAATATTGCATTAATGCAAATAACTCATAACACATGCCTACACACAAGTTATTGCTTAGCACACAAGTTATTGCTTAGCACACAAGTTATTGCTTAGCACACAAGTTATTGCTTAGCACACAAGTTATTGCTTAACAAGTATTATTTATCGCTAAAAAAAGTAATGATGGAGTTTATTGCTTTTGTTTAACATGTAGCTTTAAATTTTTTGGCTGGAGACTAGTGTTTGAGTGGAACACAAGTGCTTGCCATTTTTGTTGCTAACTGAACCTAGGTTGTAAGGGAAAAACTTAAGATTTGAGTTAAGGAGAATTTTAAGAGACATGTTGCAACTCAGCCTAAGGCACTTTTGCATAAGTTTCACATAGCAGGAGGTTTATAATTTGCAATGAAGGTGTGGCTGACTTAAAACATCAGCACTAAGTCTTGGAAGCGGCTGTCTGCAATGATATCTTGTCAGGTCAGGTGTATTGTCTTCATTATCACCCTGCTACTGGTAACATGTAACCCAGTGCAACCTGTTCCATATCCTGCTGCCTTGTGGGATTTGCTTTCTAAGCAAAGGCTGGAAGGAGTTTGCTTCTTGTCATCAGTACTATTTAATATCGATCACGCTTATAGTAATCTTTTTATAATTGGTTTTGTATTTGTATCATTCATATAGTAAAGGTTAAAGTTACTGCTTTAGCTCACCTGTTATCTACTTTATATGTATGCTTGTGTTCTGTCTAAACCTCTGACGTGGTGTTGACTCACCTGTAAGTTGCTATCCATATGATTGTGCACTGTCTGAACCTTTACCTCAGTGTTCACTCATCAGTAAGTTACTTTATAAGAGTTTTTTTCTGTTTGAATCTCTGTCTCGGTGTACATTGACCCATAAGTTGCTTTATGAATGTTTGAGCTCTGTCTCTCTATGTTTACATGTAAGTTTGTATTCTCTTTGAATCTCTGGCGCTATGTTAACTCACTTGTAAGTTACTTTATGTTTGTGTTCTGTTTAAATATTTAAAATATTCTGTTTAAATGTTCAAATCTGTTTTGATGCAGTGTGTGCTCATTAACTAACTAGTTACTCCAACTGCAAAACTTATGCTCACCTTAATCTCTAGTATTTGTTAGATGTAATATCTTTCCCAATGCATTTCCAAAATATCATGCCTCATGTTTCAAAGTTCTGTTTGTGGGAAGTTGCTCCTTTAAATTATTCCATGTCAGGTCAGGTTCAGGATCATCACAATCACCCTGCCACTGATATCATGGAACCCAATACTACCTGCCTTGTAGAGTGTGCTTTTTTAGGCAGAGTCTAGGAGAAAAAAACTCCTTCTTAAAAGTCCCCTGCCTATGGGCTCTTGCTTGAGTAAAGTCTAGAGATGGTGTCTCGATAAAAATAATTATCTTTGGCAGATGTTAACTGTATCCAGCTACTGTCTTGTAGGAGGCCTCCTAAGCAAAGACTTTTGGAGTAAGCAAAAAGTTTTGCTAACTAGCCTCAAACTCCTTTATCTATTAGGCTGGCATAGATGTAAACCTGTGTTACATTGTTTCCTGCCTAGGATTATGAATGTTGGTACTTCTCGATTCTACTCATAGGTTTTTGCTTGTTCTTTTTTAATAGAGGCTATTCAACTCTTCCTGTTATATCATAATGAGATTACAGCTCAAAAACTCAGTTTAATAGTTTTAAGGCTGACTGGTAACAAGGTTTCCCAAACTCTGTGGTAGCTCTCAGAGAGACTGATTCCATCAACAGCTTCAAAATATCAGAGTATTAACAGTGCCATGTTGCGCATGGATGGTTTACTGTTTAATGCTTTTGGTGCGCATTGTCGAGGCCACATAAGGCTCCCTATGTTGCGACTTAGGGTTAATTAACAGGACTGAGACAATTGCATAGCTCATTTCTTAGGAAGCTGGGCTCTATCTATGAACAAGTCAAGTTCTCTTTAAACTTAAATCATGCCAAAAGTAACCCAAAATATTTAACATAAAAAAATCCCTATCATCTAACTGTTTTAATATATCTTTTACCAGAAACAAAAATTTACCAGACTTGCTTGCTTTTAGTGAGACTAATTTAAATTTTACTATTCCTTTTTTAGATATTCGTGTTGATGGATACTATATTTTGATTCACAATGACTCCAATAGTCCATGCTTGACTTGAGGGTATACATTAGGGTGTATCAATTTGTTTTTAAATTTTAAAGGTTACTTTTGGTGAAGATTCTGAATCTTCACCAAAAGTAACCTTTAAAATTTACCTTTAAAAGTAACCTTGTCTTGTTGGGTGAGTCAGCATTGTTTTAAACAGAAAAATGACTAAAATTTGACTAATTAACAGCGCAAAACTATAATTAAAAAAAAAAAAAAATTCTGTAATTTTGGATCAACTCAATAATTGTTAGGTTGAATTTAAAAAAATTTGATTATTTGGTTCAAAAAGTCATAAAATAAAATGCAAACAAAAACTTTTGAAAAGTAACTTTAGGTGAACCACTTATTGTTTTGCCAGACTAAATACTTAATGATCTTTCAGCTGGTCAGGCTTACGAATACAGAATTGTAACAGCAATAAGATCTGGAGTGTTACCTGAAAAATTTAATAAACCTTGAAATAGGGCCTGTTTCTCATTTCAGGTGGCTCACTACAGCCAACCGTTTTTGTAGATTGTGGATTTCAATTCATTTTCTAACATAAAAAAACCTCAGAAATCTATGTTTAATTATCAAATTTATTGTTGATGTGTATTTTCCTTGCTGGCTTCAAAAAAAAGGTAAGACATTCCTGGTTAGATGGACCTCGGCATGTTTTATTCCAATTGAAACAACTAAAATTTCAAAAAAAAAGTGGTTGTTGCTATAGAATGAAAACTGTAAAGAGATCTGCATGGTTTGCATTTAGTGAATGCATTATTCAGACTTTTTTGTGTTCCGAAGATGAAGAGGAATGAAAGTTAGGAGTGCAAAAGGTTCTAGAGATTAGAAAAAAAAAGGGGATGATAGTACTCTGTTAGGAGAGTTTATAAAACCCCATGCATAAATACTAATGCTGATAAATTGACTAATCTAATTGAGTGGAAATATTCAATATACGAACCACAACTTACCACAAGCCTCACAACCCGTGAAGTCAGAAAATACTTTCGCAAGCCTATGGTTGTTCCATATTGGTTATGCCATTCCCAATCCATCGAACATTAGGTTAAGCAGGTTTCTTTTTTATAAAATTACAAGAATATAATAACTTATTTAAAATTTTTAATGACTAAATTGTTTTTAATGTTTAATATAGGTTACAGAGGCTTGTGCAATAACATATTTCCATGAGAAGCGAGTAGGATATATAAGAGCACAAGAAATCAGTAGGGGTTTTATGAACACAAACAATGCTAAATATAAATTAGTTGGACTCATAAATTTTAAATAAAATTTATAAACTTTTAATTGTTAATTATATGTAAATTTTAATATAGATATCAGTATTATATAATATAAACTGTCTAAAAACTAAACATTGTATATTATAAATGTATTATTATATAATATACTGTTTGTTATAAAAAAAGTGTTTGACTTATTATTAGTTTTAGAAAAGTCAGCTACGATAACATTTACTGTCTAAAATATGAAAAAATCAACTAATTTTTCTAAAAACAACCTTCACTAAAGCCCCTATTATGTGTTTATTTATTCGACTTTTTAACAAAATATGATATTTTCATAAAGTTCAACATGGTTTATATTGAGTTTATCAAATAATTGAAACATTTTTTTAATTTAATTTTAAATTTTTTCTCTTTAATTTTTCATATTTTAGTCATTTTTTCGTTGAAAACTAAGCGTTCCCCCCAGCAAGACATATTTTTATTTATTTTTTCAGATTGAGATTCCCTATAAAATTCCCTACAAAAATGAACTCCCCTTACTTTTAAAGTTTGATAAAAACAGGAAAAAACAACACACTTTACTGTAACATTCTTTGTCTAAAATATGGGAAAAGTGCCTGATTTTTGTAAAAATACCTTTCACAAAAATTCCTTTTTTGTGTTTATTTTTATGACTTTTTGATAACAATTATTGAGTTAATCAAAACTTTTAGAAAAATTTTGTTTTTTTAAATTATAGTTTTTAATTAATCACATTTTAGTCATTTTTCTATTCAAAGTAACACTGACCCACCCAGCAAGACATTATTTTTCTAAATTTTTTTTACAGATTCAGAATCTCCATAAAATTCTTTACCAAAAGTAACCTTGCCGTATTTGAAATTAGAAGAAAAAAAAAAAAATCAACACACTTTAGTATCATACACATCAATTCATCTTTTGACCATTCTTTTATATGCTTCTGATTAGCACCTCTTTGTTCTATTATCTTTCTCTTTGTTCTTTATCATTCTAGATTTAACTAAATACTCCTGTCTTTATAAAAATTCTTCTCTTTTTTATATAAATTCTCCTTTATATAAATTCTCTTCTCTTTTTGATCGCTTAAAACAAGCAGTTAATCTTGAATCTGATCTCACTTCTGTAACAGATTAGGGTTTGCAGTGGCTAATAAACTTCAACAAAACTAAGTTATTTACTGCAAACAACTATCGCAATACTGTTAACATTCCGCTATTTATGAATGGCTACCCTCTCACTGAGTTTTCTGCTTTACATCTTTTTACAAAGGTCTAAAAGTACATTGTAAACGTAGTTGGACCTGCTCTATTTGGTGAGCTTGAGCCTCTATCCTGTTGTTGTAAAGTTGCATCTCTTTCTTTTTTCTACAAATACTATCATGGATGCTCCTCTAAACTATCATCTCTAGTTCTGTCTACTAAAATTCGTTCTCGTTTGACACGTCATTCAGCAAAGTCTCATTCGTTTACTGTATCTGTCCCTGCATACTCTAAAAACTTTTATTTGTGTAGGTTTTTTCCCTGCACTTCAACTCTTAGAACCTGTCTTCCATCTTCATGTTTTCCTGACTAATACAACTTTCAACTTCTTAAGTCTTCTCTCAACCGTTTCCTTGCTCTTTAACTCTATTCTTCTATAACTCTCAACTTAATAGTGATTGCTTGCAACCTTGTTGGGAGTGAATAAGAATAAAAAGAAAAAAAAAACAAAAAACAGCAGACAAACTGGGCTTGCTATTCTTTGCAGAAATGTGGTTTATTATTACATAATACATTTACTACAAGGCTACCATAACACTACAAATTCAGAGAAGGTAGAGAAAAAACGTTGGCAATATGCATAAAAGGCAATATACTAGCTGAAACAGACATAAAGCAATTGAACTCATTCGACATAAAACAAGTATGGTGAGTTATAAAGTTAAGCAAAGAGTCAATTATCCTTGTTTGCATTTATCGTCCACATAGAAACAACAAAAAGTTGCTTGAAAAAGCAACTTTTTAATCCCAAAACTGGAATGCTTATCCATGGCAATTTTAGCTTCAGCCACATGACATATGACAACTTGGATAGCACATCAACAACATTTGCCTAGTGTGAAAAGACCATCAAAGTGACATGATGTTCCAACAAGCTCAAACATAAAGTTTCTTACACTTATAGTAACATTTCATACTTATCGAAGAAATAGAAAAAGACCAATAAGCAAATTCAACTTAATTAGCAAATTCAATATTAATTATTAAGAATGCGTTAGTGGTGTAGTGGTAAAGTGCTTGCTTCATAAGCGAGAGGTTCGGAGTTCGATCCCCACCACGTCCCTGGTAGTACCACGCTCAACTTGTTTCTCCGCGCAGCGGCTTTGTTCGTCAATGTCCGTGTTTCCGAGTTATAGAGTCGAGAGAGGGTTATAACCACTATTAAGTAGCCTCCTCATCTGTAGTGGCCTTATTGCCTTGAGGAGGTGAATAACAAAAAGGTAAAATTAAATTAAAAATCACTGATAAACCAGAATCATTGAGCTGTATAAAAGTTACTCACAAGGCAACACGTTAACAAACTTTTTTGAATTAATTTCTTTGATTAAATTAAGCTTTAAAACAATCTTGTTTAAAGCTTTAGTTAAGAAACATTTTTTAAGTCATTTTTTTATTTTAGACTTGAGTTTTGTAACATATATAATATTTAAAGACTTCTATTCATTTTTGTATTTAAATAAAATTTTACCCAAAATGGTCAAAATATCAAACTGTTTTTTTTTTAGCTTTATTTATAAAATCAATAACATGAAGTAGGTTTTTTAATGTGGCCTTAACATAATTATGCTAATTATGCGAATACTCTAAGTTTAGAAGTCCAGAGTCTAGTTTAGAAGTAGAAGTAGTTTAGAGTCTAGTTTAGTAGAGCTATGTTGCAATAATTAATTTTTAATTAGAAAAGTAAATGTCTGGCAGTTAATTTTGAGTTAATTTTTCATATTTAATTGGTATATAAATATAATGTTTAAAAGATTTAAGTATAATGTTTAAAAGATTTAAATATAATGTTTAAAAGATCTAAATATAATGTTTAAAAGATTTAAATATAATGTTTAAAAGATTTAAATAAAGTGTTTAAAAGATTTAAATATAATGTTCAAAAGATTTAAATATAATGTTTATAAGATTTAAATATAATGTTTAAAAGATTTACACAAAATGTTTAAAAGATTTAAATATGTTTAAAAGATTTAAATATGTTTAAAAGATTTAAATATAATGTTTATAAGATTTAAATATAATGTTTAAAAGATTTACACAAAATGTTTAAAAGATTTAAATATGTTTAAAAGATTTAAATATAATGTTTAAAAGATTTAAATATATTGTTTAAAAGATTTAAATATAAGGTTTAAAAGATTTAAAAATAATGTTTAAAATATAATGTTTAAAGTATCATGTTTAATATTTTTTTAATATTAACTTTTAATTAATTTTTTTAGTTTTCATAAGTTTGAGTTTAAATGGTGAGTTAAAACTAGGGGGGGAAATGAATAGTATATTGAAAAATCCTTTCGGAATACAAAAATTTGCATTGGGCTATCTAGCAGTTAGTGTTAAATTACAAGCTCCAGTGTTTGCAATATCTGGGTTTAGTAAGTATTATTCAGAATATTGTTTTAATTTAAATTAATTAACTAAACATATATGAATGTTATGTTATTTCACCCTTCTTGCAGGTTTCTCAGGTACAGCATGGCTTGGTACTAATGGAAAGAAAATTAAAGTTCATATTATACTAGGAATAGATGTGAATGGATTAGATAATTATTTTTATGGGTCTCTAAACAAACTTACATTGAGTAAACTATCTGATGCTTTTGGCTATGATTTAAAAAACAATTTCCCAAATAGGATTTTAGAATCAGGTTTTCGCAATCTTAAAATTGGATTTTCTACAAATATAGAAGGTGACCTATTTTTATAATTGTTATGTTATTATTATTATTATTATTATCATTATTATTATTATTATTATTATTGATAGAGTAATAATAGAGTAGGTGATGTAAAAGAAGCATTGTCAATAAACTAGATAGATACTGATATGACTCCAGCCTTATATTCTTAGTGGACTAATAGGTTACCTTATCTTCTCAAATAAAAGATGATCATAAGGTTGCTGATTACAACAAGATTAAAATGAAACATAAAAAATATTAAAATTGAAAATTAGGCAGTAAATTTGATAAACATTTTGAGAATAATGAGGTTTCCTGTGGGTTTTTTTTTATAGCAGAGAAAGTAATAAAAAAGTATTAATAAAATTTAATGACTAATATTTCCCATCATGTCAGAAAAGAATATTATTTGTAGCTACTGAACCAGGTTGTAGATATTTATTTCACTTTGTACCAGACTTATCACAGCAAATATGCTGAGATAATTAAGAACTACCTAATTAATTGGTTGATGGAAAGAAATTTGGGAAAGCAATTTAAAACCTTTGGAGGACATAGCAAAAGAGTAAATACTGGGCGGGAGGATGAAATTGTGCAAAGGGTTTTAAAATTAAGGAGATTATTTTGGATAAACAGTGTGGATTGTTTGTAATATTCACTCCAGTTATGATTAAGACATTTTTTGGAGTGACTTAATTAAAAGTTTGGAGTGTAAAAGACTTAATTATAAGCTTGGAGTGTAAAAGACATAATTATAAGCTTGGAGTGTAAAAATGCAAAGTGTAAAATTAAGTGCTGTAATTAACATTTAAGCATTCAAGAAAATTTTAAAAATTGCTTAAAATATATCTAGTTTTTTAACGATTGATTTTGGACTGTTCTTAGATTAGAAGCTATCAAGTGTTTTAACACTTATCAAACTTATGGCTATCAAATAACCAAAGCAACAAATTCTAATAATCACCTCAGCAGTTAGCAATGCTAAAAATAGAAACATTTGCCATAATATATGGCTCACAGTTTATCTAAAATTTTGCATAATATTGTAAGTGTTTGTGTTAAGATATGATTTATTAGAACAAAATATTATAAAGGACACAGAGGACCAATTAGTTGGAAGCTAACAGTGTGCACCTAAAAAAGTAATAAAATAATATACATAATAAACAAAAATAGTTTATAATATAAATAGACACATTTTATCTAACTTAATATCAGCAGTGTTTATTAAAGTTAAAGAATTTGATTTTATTCTTAAACATACAAATTTTTTTGTTGTTTACAGTTTTTGATATCAGATTATGTCAATATTAACAACAAAACAATGTTTTATCAGTACAAATCAAATTATTCATAACTTAAAGCATATAATTAAATAATGTTTTATACCTCTGAGCTCAAATGAATCCAAAACTGTGACCAGCTATGATAGCTTAAAGTACTAAGGTTAGCAATTTTATTAGTGAATCTTTTTGGACATTTCAACAAACTTTATTAAATTGATTTGGTGCAGTGACCAAACCGGAGAACAATAATTGATAGTTGGTAAAATAAATAATAAAGTATATATAAAGTAATGAAAAACAGTTGGAAGCTAACAGTGTGCACCTAAATAAGTAATAAAATAATGTACATAATAAACAAAAATAGTTTATTGTATAAAAAGAGTTTATCTAAATAAGCATTGTTTATTGAAATTGAGGAAATTGATTTCATTTTCAAACATACAAATATCTTTGGTGTTTACAGTTTCTGATATCAAATTTTACCAATATTACCAACAAAACAATCTTTTATCTGAACAAACCAAATTATGCATAATTTTAATTTTGGTTACCATGATTTGGTGCCATGACTGGAGAATTTTGATAATTGGTCCTGTAAAAGTAGTTAATGCACATCTTCGAAATTAGGATTACAAGTTTTAAAACATTTTAAGATTAAATATCATCTAGAGCAGCAAACAGTGAAAAACTTGTAAATTGTGCTTATTTTGTTTGCACTCGCTTCCCTAGGTTGTTGCTGATGAAAAAACATACAGGGACCTTTCTCAAATTTTTTTGGTTTATTTTCCATGGTTTTGTTCCTTTTTTCTTTTCAAATTGTCAAGATAGTAATTGGCATTTTATGTGAAAAAGTTCGCTTACTGGTTGATATGATAGCAAAAGACCTATTTTTGCACTTAGAGTTGCTTCCCTTTGTTGTTGCTGATGAAAAAAAATTATTATAGCTCATATTATAGTTTATAGCTCACAATTTTGAAATTTGTTCAACTCACCTAGGAGCAAAAACACTACAATATAAAAACTCCAATTAAAATTACAAATTCAAGAATTTCAGTGTCTGTTATTGCATAAAAAGATGAAGTTCTTAGGCGAAGGCTTTGAGATCCAAAGATGAGATCATCACAAGCAATATCAATATCTGTTTGAGTAATCTGTATTTTTTTTTGCCTTAATATCATTTTTATAATAAATTGTGACTTTTCTACCAGTTTTTATATAGTCCTTTTGATTCAATAATAAACTATCCAAATCAAAATAGTGTTAGATAATCTATTATTAATCATCAATAAAATAAAACAGCTCATACTCTATCTTTCTTTTTTTTTCCTCTTGAGTTTGATGCTTTTGTAGCTTTTGTAAAAGTAAATCTAAAAAAAGCACTTCTGTTATAGTATATTTTGCTAGAAAGTGATAATAAAAAGTAAAACAATCATCAGAAAGAAAAAGTGTATGCATGAAACATAAGTGCAGTAAGTAAATCTCTGATATGTTTAACCTATAATGATATAATTCTTTTATTAGCGAGACACAAGCACTTTTGCCTTTAATTAATGGAGCATTTATTTGACATATTACTTTGTTAAATGAAACCCAACACTGACTTGATTGTGCAGTATTTGTCCATATATACATTTTTTATAAATTATTTACATAAAATTATTGCATATATTTAAAATATATAAAATATATTTATAATATATAGAATATATTTAAAATATATTTAAAATATATTTAATAAAATATATTTAATAAAATATATTTAATAAAATATATTTAATAAAATATATTTAATAAAATATATTTAATAAAATATATTTAATAAAATATATTTAATAAAATATATTTAATAAAATATATTTAATAAAATATATTTAATAAAATATATTTAATAAAATATATTTAAATATATTTAAATATATTAAAATATATTTAAAATATATAAAATTATTGCATATTATTATAGATTTATTTATTTAAACTATTATTGTTTCTGAAATCTTTTTAAAATTCTATTGAGACCCAGGTTAATATATTTTTGTAGAAAAAAATTTCAGTGATATAAGGGACCCAGCAAATAATCAAGAGTCATTGGGGGTGACCTTTTTCAATTGGGTGAGTTACTTTTTTTAAAAGGTAGATGGCTTTTTAGTTACTTTCAAACCAAATTTCACCTTTTTTATACTAGAAACTGAGGATATAAAAATGTCATACCCCTACTGTTCACTCTATGTTTTATGCTTATAGTACTTTTTCTTATTTTTTTTATAATGATTTTTTAACAGTTTGCTGCAAGTGTTTAATAAACTTTCCATGAACAAATGTTGCATAAGCTTAGTAAACTTTCCAATTAACAAATTTTGCATTCTTTAGCAACTCTGAAGTCAAACAACTCAAAAATAACTTGAAAACAGTAAAAAACAATTACAAAAATGGGTATTTCGGTAGAAAAACTATTACTATTCAAAATTAGTTATTTTTAGTCAAAAATTTAAAAAATCATCTGCAAGCTCTAATACCAAAATTTTACCAGTTTCATATCAATTTAGTTATAACTTTAAAACAGCCTGGTCAATCAAACTAAAATTTATAAGAATGTATTTTTGTCATTAAATCTATGATCAAAAAGGTAATTCCAACCAGGGGTCCAATAGGTAATTTGATATAGAATGACTCTTTGTGTAGAAATAAATAGGTAGTTTGATATATAATGACTCTTTGTCTAGAAATCAAATTAATCTAAATCTTTTACACGATCTTTAGACAAGTTTTTTGAAACAATTGCAATATTGTTTTGTAAAAGATGTTTTTATTTTTTCACAATTGATGAGTTTTAAACTTAAAGTTGTATTTTTAGGTAAAAATATTTCTTTGGGAAAAGATGTCCATATTAGGAATGGATTTCAACTGAAAGGTGTAATAAACATCCTTGGCTTTGAAGCAAAACTTGATGTAGAAATATCTACAAAAAAGCTTTTGATTAAATGTAATTTAAGTAAAATAGACATTTTAAATGGTGCTTTAAAGTTGACAAGAAGTTTAAGTGACATTAATCATGGGCCGAAAGTTTTAATTGATATATCTTCAAATTCAGTAAGTCTTCAATTTTGTGAACTTTAATTTATTATTTGTATTATTCATTGATTTCTTTATTATTACTATTATTTATTACTTATTATTGTATTACTTTTATATTACTATTATATAATTTTTTTCGCTTTATTATTATTTAATTTGAAGTGTTTTAGGAATTAATAATTAAAAAAATTATAAGGCAAATCACAAAAATCTATTCTTCTTAGCATTTTAATTTTTATTGTCTCATTTAAAATAAAATTCAAAATTTTCTTAAAGAAACTTTAGGACTTATTTTAAAGAAGAAATAATGAGTCATGAAAAATAATTCAGTATTATATTACTTTTTTAAAAGTTGTTTTAAAAGTTAATATTAAATGGTTATAACAATCAATACAAGGCATTTGATTGCTAAAGCTTTAAAAAAAAGTTTTCAGATAAAATAAAATAGACTAGAATGTTGATTGTATGATAAACACATTAGTACATGAATACATACTTACATACACAAACACACATACATACATACAAACATACATACATACATACATACATACATACATACATACATACATACATACATACATACACACACACACACACACATATACATACATACATACATACATACATACATACATACATACATACATACATACATACATACATACATACATACATACATACATACATACATACATACATTCATACATACATACATACATACATACATGCATCCATACATACATACATACATACATACATACATACATACATACATACATACATACATACATACATACATACATACATACATACATACATACATACATACATACATACATACATACATACATACATACATACATACATATATACATACATATCTTTTAACTCCCAAATTAAAATTAGTGTTTTCTTGCAGCTTTGTTAAAAATGAATTTGTTAAAGATTTAAGAATTTTTTTTTTTTTTAACAAAACCAAGTTTTAATTAAATTTGCTTAAAAAAGTAATTTTGTTGAACAAGATGCAGTTTAAGGATTTAAAAGCCAAACTGCATACATTTATCATTTGATACTTAAATATAATATTTAAGTTTCAAAAA
This sequence comes from Hydra vulgaris, assembly GCF_038396675.1. NCBI lineage: Eukaryota > Metazoa > Cnidaria > Hydrozoa > Anthoathecata > Hydridae > Hydra > Hydra vulgaris. Next base: position 39,284,997 of record NC_088927.1, read on the forward strand.
GTAATGTTAAGCAAATGAATTATGGCATAATATAAGACTATATACAGCATAATGCAAATCGCTAGCATTAGTGCATAACTGCATATTTACAATTTTTTGGTGAAAGATAAGTGAAAAATTTGTAGACCTTAAGTTTTTTTTAGCTTTTACTGTACCTTACAGTTCAGTAATTTCGAATTTTTAAATTTTGATGACGGTAAGCTAAAAATGCAGCATTTGATGATAGCGAGCTTAAAATGCAGATGTTTGATTGGAAAAGCTTTTTTTGTTTGCTGACAAAAAATGTATTAGTATATGTTGTAATAAACAGCATTGACAATGCTGTTTATTACAATATATATTATTACAACCATAGAGCGTGTCTATTCGTTGAGACAACTAATTTCAATAGATATTTATGTTCTAAGGTATTTGGTATTTTAATGCTAAAAGAATTGCATTTTGGTGGTATTTGCAAACAATTTGCTGAGTGGTACCTCAAACACCACTTTGAACTTTGTGAAAACAATTATGTTGTTGTGTTTTTCCACTTCAGTTAAAATTACAAACTTTAAACAAAACAAAAAAAATATTTTTTTTTCTTCAAAAAAACTATAAGCATTATATTTTCTAATGATTTATAGAATGAGTTCAACTTTCTCAGCAACTTCAAGACATCCTAATATTTTTATGGCTCTATGTCTATATTTACATGGATATTCTTCTCATACTGAGAAAAGAGATTTTTATTTTAATATAGTATAGTAATATATCATTAGCTGCAGCACATTTAGACAATAGTTTAAATCGTCCAGAGCAACAGAATGTTTTAGCTGCTCATTTTTTCCTATTTGATCAGGTAAGTGTTCCAATTATAAACAATTGCGTTGGAAAAGAAAGTCAGTGAAGAAGATTGACGACAAGGCTGACAGTTTTTTATTTTACATCTAAGTTGTGGACAAGTTTAGTTGTCTGGGTTGAGGGGATTTCTTATTTGTGGTTTACACCATTGTATGTTTTCAAGGTTATGTGATCTCTTATATTGTTGATTCATATTGTTGTATTCTCTTGTTTAATTGCTGTATTCATGTTTATCATCTGAATAAATTTATAAAATCTTTTGCATATTTCTTCATAATCTTTCATAATTATTTAAAACAAATTGACTCAATAATAATTGATAGAATCAAAGTTTTAATATATTTTGTATATATATACAATTATGTTTTCTTATATTACAGAAACAAATTGTTATAAAAGGCGCTATTAGTATTTTGGGAATTTCACAAGCTATAAAAATTGATATTGGTAAAGAAAAAATGGAGTTTACTGTTTCAGGAAAGTTGCTTAAAATTGTGGAGGCAAATTTGTCAGTTGTAGCAACATATGCAAAAGAAAATAGCCTTGAAAAAGCTGCATTTGAGGTACGTAATGTTTTTTTAAAAATTTTTGAAATAATTTTAAATCAATGTGACTACACATTTTCAAGATGAAATTGAAAGCATGAAAGTTGTAATTAAGAAATGGTAATTAAGAAGTGGTATTTAGTTTGTAATAGTTAAGTGGTAACTAATTATATAATTTTTCAGTGTGCATGCAAACAAATAAATTGGAAGTAAAAAATGTGCACTAAAACAGTTCTACAATAAGCAGTAATAAAAATAAACAAAGCGAAACTGAAGTTTTATTAACAAAATTATCTCAAATTTTAAATTAGAAAAGGAAAAGGAAGAATAGTAATAATAAAAACATAAATAAAAATATAATAATAATAAATAAAATAATAAAGATAGTAATAAAGAAAAATATTTAAAATAATAAATAAAGATAATATTAAAAAAAAATGTTCAAAAAAATTTATGCATTTGTGCAAATTTATTTGCTGCTTCAATAACATCATAAAAAAAAGCATGCATTTAATGATCCTTTCAGAAAATCATTTAATGCAGTTTCTTATAACAAAGCACCAATGTTAGAAGGAAAAACTAAATGAATAGAACTTTGAGCATGAAAGAATAGTTACAGTAAAAGGATGCAATTTAGCTGATGAGTGACACAAGATTTAGTTGAAAGAACAAGTGCTAATAGCTCTCGACCATGAGTAGTGACCATGGTTGTGTTTATACAAGAGGTAGAAACTGGAGTCAGTAAAAATATGGTGAGCAGATCAAAAAGAAACAACCTTAGCATATGCAAATATATATGGTTTCCATAAGAGGTCATTAGTGAATGATATTCCTTAAAAACAATTAGTAGAGAGGTGAGTAAGAATGTTCCCATTCATCAATGTAAGAATATCAACAACAATAATAAAATTGTTAGCAGTAAACATCTGATAAACATCTGCTAGCAGTAAACATTTTTAGTTAAAATTTGCCTGCCACTGCAAGCTCTGTTGTGACAGAAAAGAGATCAGATTCAAATAGCTTCCTGTTCTAAGCAAAAGTTAAAATTTTTTTAGTATAGTATATATAGTAGTTAGTAGTATATAGATGTATCATCAGCAAATAGAGCCACTTTAGAGGTAAGAATATAAGGAAAATTTTTGATATAGATGAGGAACAACACAACCCAAGGATGGAGTCTTTTGTTACCCCAAAAGTTACTGGTAATGAATGTTGTTCATCAAGGGAAAATTTAATACTGCAATTAAAAAAGAATGATTCAATCATTTAATACACAATATGAAACGAGCTTATAGAGAAAACCAGCGTGTTAAACTTTACTGTCTAGAGTAATAGACATACTGATGTACAATAAAACTTTTTTGTCATAACGGTGAACATGTTAGCATAGAAAAAGCAAATAGAAATCCATATTGATTGTCAGAGAGTAAGTTGTTAGACTCAAAATGAGGTATTAGAAGTTTGTTAATTAAAGATTTAAAGACTTTGCTAATAATAGTTAGAAGACCAAATTGTTAAAATAATAAACTGTTTTTTTAAGATGACAGGAAGAATTTGGTCATTAGTTTTAAAGATGACATGAAGGGTGTGGTAATTAGATTTAAAAGATGAGTTAGCGTAAAAGGTTTTATTTGCAAATGTAACAAAATAAAAAAATTAAAAATTAAAATTGTGTGTTAATTATTAAAAATAAAGTGAGCAGATGTCTAACTTTAATTTTCACTCATGGTTTATTTATTCAAAAAAAAACATTTCAGTTGGTTATCGAGTTCTCTTCAACTAGCTGGTATTTTACCTCACAATTTGACACAAAATTAGTGAGTTTATCTGATAGGATGCATCAAAGAAAATTAAAGTGGTTTAGGCATGTAGAGTGTAAAGACCTATATGATTGGATATCAGCATGAAGGGAGTTGCAGTTTTAGAAGAAAAAGATAGAGGTAGAGATAAGAAACCTTGTAAGTTGAAGAGAGAGTATGTTACAGATGACATAAAAAGCTTCAGCTAAGAAAAGAAGATGTTCAACCTAAGTGCGAAAAATAATGCTAAAATGATGATGCTTTTATATTAATTTGTTTTACATTAATTTATTACTAAATTAAAACCATATTTCAATATTAGTCAAATTAAATAAAAGTAATGAGGTAGCGCAGAACCTTATGGTCAAACTAAATAAATAAAAATAATAATTTAATATAACAAAAAAACATTTTTTAATTTGCACATATTATACAATCTTTTTAATTAAAATATAATCAATACTAGTTTATGTAGATCAAAAGAAATAGAAAAATAGAATTAAAATATAAATACATAAATATCAAAAATATAAATACATAGTAAAAAATGGATAAATTTGAAGAAATAAAAACAAAAATTAATATATCTTTAAATTAAAATAATTAAAATAATTATGATATTTATATTAATTTTTCGTGGTAAGAATGATGTTTTCATACTTGTAACATCCTGCTTATTTTTATTTATTTTGAGCCTGGTATTGATCATGGAGTTATTGAGAAATAAGAACAATTATGGAAAATAAATATATTTTCAATTACATATAATGTCTTTGCAATTACATTTTATGTTTCTATTTATTAGATATCTTTAATGTTAAAATATTTTTAGGTTTCATCTTGTTTATCGTCAGTTAATGAAGCAACAAATGAGGCCAACAATATTTTCAAAGATGCTGCTGAAAAAACACTAGAAATAGTTAAATACACTGATAAAGAGATTAAAAAATATTGTATGTTTTAATCATTTTTTAATCATTATTCTGTTATTAGTTATAAATTTTTTTTTCTTAAACTTTATGTCATAATTGTTTTAATTTTTTATTTATTTTACTTTTTTTTTTATTACTTATTTAATTTAGGTTTTGTTAATTTTTAATTTATGTTATGTTTATTTAAAAAGTAATTTTATACTACCAACTGCATTAATTTCACCCTGCCAACTTCATGTATTTTACACCACTAACTGCATTTATATCACAGCACAAACTGCATTTTTTTTACACCACCAACTATATTTATTTCACACCACTAACTGCATTTAATTTACACCACCAACTGTATTTATTTCACACCACCAACTGCGTTTGTTTTATACTTAACAGTAAAAATAGAAAGAGAAAAAAAACTTAAATTGAATGATATAAAAAATTTATTTTAACTGTTTTGTAAATTTTTCAAACAATTTTGAAGACTTTTTGGAAGTATTGATACTTTTTTTCAAACTGTTTCATAACTTTTGGAAACATTGATACTTTTTGAACAGTTTCGATGACTTTTGAAGTCATGGATACTTTTTTTTGAATAGTTTTGATGACTTTTGGAAGTATGAATACTTTTTTAGTTAACTACCAATAATGGTGAAGAGAATGCTTCTCTAGAATCAGTTCATGTAAATATTCTTATGAAATAAAGAAATTTAGATTTTGCATAATGCAAAATCTAAATTTTTTTAAGTTAAGTTATTCTCAATGTTCATATTACATCTTATAAATATTTATTGTGAATAAACAGGTTTCTAGGTTGAAGCTGTAACATTCTAAGCATTGCATTTATCTCTGAATAACAATTTTATTAAATATTTTGTTAAAACAAAAACAAATCTTTTTGAAGCTGTAGTATTGATTCTTTTCAACATTTTTAAAAATATTTTTAGCCTTGCAGTATGAAGAGATTCTTGCAACAAAGGAGTTGCTGGACAATGTTGGAAAAAAACTTCTAGAAAAGATGACTGTAACATTTAATAAAATTGAACAATATCAAAGCAAGATTGAGTACAGTTGCACACGACAATGCAATAAAGGTAAGTTTATTTAAATGAATATAAATTGTGTTGTAAACATGAATATTGTAAATACAGTGTTTTAGTTATGGTTTGAATATAAAAATATATATAGTCTTCGTGTAAATTTTTTGAAAATAATGTGAGCTGTTAAAGATATTAAAAATATTCAAACAGTTTACTGCAGAATAAGAATATGCACTATAATAATTATTATGTGCGGAAAAACTTTACATATGTTTCTGAAATTGATTAAGAGTCAAATTTAGTTTCATGGTCTTGAAGAACAAGACTATTATGAAAAAACAAGTTAAGTATAGTACTGCAGGGATGTGGGTGTCTTGTTGAATTTGACTAAAGTTAACTAAATTATTGACAGATTCATGCCTTCAAATCATTTTTCTTGACAACTTGTTTTAAACAGTGTGTAAAGTGATAAGTTGTGTTAGGCATAATAAATGGCTTACCTTGCATTGTGTAAAAACCGTGTAAATTTTCATATCAACAACTTTTTCTTAATGAAGTATGCAAGAGCTGATAAAACAAAATTTATAAATATTTATCATATAAATTGTTATATGACTAAATATAAATTAACAAATTAATGAAAATATTTAGGAGCAGGGCGAGGGTAACTTATCTAGTAAAAGGAAAAGTCTGGTATAAAACCTACAATAACTTTTTGGATTATTCCTAGTGATGGTATCACTACACCAAGAAGGCATTTGTTTGTAAAAAGTTCCAATTCTCCCATAATGCTTTAGATTTAATAAGAAAATGAAAACACATATTTTAAAAGTTATACTTATTACACTTAAATCGATACTTTCAAATCGATTTTCAGTAATTTATTTATATCATATTTTACAAAAATGTATTGTTAATGTTTTTACATTTTATAGTATTTTATTTATATTACATTTTACAAAAATGTATTGGTAATATTTTTACAATTTTGTTTTAAAATCATTTTAAAACAAGTTTGTTTGTTTAATATTTGCGTAAAGTTCAAAAAATAAAAATATTACAAACTTTAATAAAAGTAATAAAAGTGTTATTTAAAAAATTGTCACCAAACAATAAGTATTCAAACTCTTAAATTATTTACACATTTAAATTAACATGAAACAAAAATTAAGGTTTTATTTTAATATAAAGTAAACAATTTGTCAAAGATTATTTTGTTTTGCAAGGAAATAGATATAGGTTGCACACTTAAGTGGAACTCAGTTTTCTAAGGTAATTGATAGCTTATTATTATTAAAAACTGTTTAAAAAAAACACTTAGCATTGTATTTGTTTTTAAACATCTTACTGCTTCCATGTGTACAATGTGACAATTATAATTATAGTTTTTGCATAACATACATTAAAGCTTGTAAACGGAAATCACAATCACTAAGGTGATTATAGCTTTGATTTTGCTTTGCAATAAAAATAGATATAGATTGCTCACTTAAGTGGAACTCAGTTTCTTAAGGTAATTGATAGCTTATTATTATTAAAAACTATTATAGAAAAACACTTAGCAGTGTATAATAAACTTCATATATTAAACAAATTTGAAAAATGTTATCTATTAGATAATTAATGATACTAATCTAACTAAAGTTTTCTTATTTTGTTTCAAATGCCATTTTGTCATCTGGGTTTAGCCATTTATGTCATTTAATTTATTGAACACTCCTAGTGTAGTTTTGTGTAACAAGAAAATGCATGTTGCAGAGATGTTGCAACTAGTGTAGCAGGCATGTTAAATTTTTATAAAAATTCAGCACTTATTCCTATTTGAAACAACTTTTGTACATGAAAATTAATTAAGGAAAAATTATCTAATTATGGAAAACTTTAAACACATATTATTGTAACGTAAACTTTTAACTCATGTGGAATATCAGCAGCAGTTTTCTTGACATCTGCTATTGATTTGCGTTTGATAATATGGTCTAAAATTGGTCTTTCTCTATTGGGCATTATTTTATAGCATATCCACTGTGGTATTTTACAACAAAACAATCGTATTTTTACAATAACATTGTTTACAGTTGATTTACCTATCAATAATAATGAAAAATTTTTTTAAATTATCATCAATATCACAATTTCATTATTATCATTTCATTTTTATAATTAAATTTCATTTTCTACTTTTAAAAATGTTATGACTCATGAATTAAAATTAGTGTATGCCTTGTTTATGCTTCCACAACATTCTATAAACTATATGTAAACACTATTTATAAATTTATTTTTAAACATCTTACTGCTTCAATATTATGTTACTGTTATGATTATAGTTTTTACATAATATACAATAAAGCTTGTAAAATGAAAACCACAATCACTAAGGTGATTATAGCCAAGTTTTCATGTATCATATGTTTCGTTTTCTTTATTGTCAATTTTTAATTTACATATGTAAATTAAATATTGGCAATAAAGAAAACAAAAAAGTGAAAACATTTATTTGTCAACTTGTTAAGGTTATGCAAATGAATTCTACATTGAAATTATCTTTAACTTATATTTAGCGGGTCAAATATTACTTCTTGCATGGACTATTGTTTATCATGAGTTCAAGTATTCAACCCTTGGAAATAGGGTTGGCTTTTGGCAATGCCGACCTAAGTGCCGACCTAGAAGTGTTTGAGTTTGTCAAAAAATCGCCAACCTTACTTCTATGTTTTCTAGTAAAACCACAATTAAAAATTTAATGAATTTTGTGTGAGTAGTAAAATGTACACAATGTGATTTTTAATCACTTTTTTTTTATAAATTGTACCCCCATTGAGCTTAAGTTTTAGTGTTGTGTTTAGAGTTATAGATTTTACCTGTGATGCTATATAGTTGAGCTTGTTTGTATTATTAATTATAATTTATATATAATTATAAATTATAATTTATAGTTTAAATTGTTAAACTAATTATTATCATTATAAAAAAGTTTTCAAAATGTTTTATTTTTTGCTATTATGTGCCATAGTAGCTTAGTGTTTAAGATCGCTTTTCTCTGTGTGAAGAACTAAATTTCTCCAAAGATTCGATTTCTTTGCTTGGTGGAAAATTTGTTTTTTGTTTTTTTAATTTTAATATTTTGCATACAAAACAAAGCAATGTAAACCAAAAACTTCTTATTGTTTTAAAAGTTTTCCTATATTATACATATCAAAATCTTTACATATATGATCTGCAAACTGGACTTGACAGAAAACTTAGAGACTTGTGTATATAGCTTTATATAAATAAAATTTTACATTTATGTAAGCTACATATTTACCTATTTCAATTTTTAGTGTTTTTTTATTAAAAAAAGTGCAAAAAACCTTTTCTTACCTTAATCATTTTTAAATGAATGTCATCAGCTCTTTGTCAAAACACATGATTGACCATTCATCCTAATTTCTTTCTTATTATTATTTTGATAGAAAATGTTTTCAATCAATGTCAAGTTAAATTTAAAAAAATTAGTTTAATTTATAGTTATACTTTAATTTTTAATTATTAATTTTAAAGTACAGTAGTAGGTTCCAAATTGAACAGTACAGTAGTTGTACAGGTGTGAATTTGAACATAAATCTCAGCATGTATTGAGCATTATTTTGAAAATTCTGTTGTCCAATGTATGAGTTTTTTTACAGCAAATCGAATGTTTCTACTGAATTCTGTCAAATGTTCCTATCTTAAAATTAACTATCAAAATGTTTTTCACATTTTAGAAATCGGTTATTTTTCAAAAAATTGGTGCTCATCAAACTGTCTACTGGATAAGGGAGAACGATCTATTAGAGTCGAGGCAAACAAGAAAAAACAAGAAGTATAAGTATTTTTAATAAGCGGGTTTTTTAACTCAAAAAAAAAATCAAATAAGTTAATAAAATTCTAATAAAATTAAAATGAATTCTGATACTAAATTTTTATTTTTATTTTTTTTAATAAATCTTTTCAATTAAGGATCTTTTTTTTTTTTATGAAAATTAATTAATGTTTTCTATTTAGGTTCGTTCAATGTGGTGGGGCATATTTGTAAAAATTAAAGATACAGTTGTAGACTTTGTAGAAAAAGGTGCAAAAAGTATATATAACGGTGTAATGGACATAATTGGAGAAGTTGCAGATACAAAAATATTTGAAAAAAAAGTTTCAGAATATGTTGAAATTGGTTTGGATATAATAGAAAAAACTGGAAAATATATAAAAGATAAAGCATTATCTGCAATAAACAAATTTGTTACAATTCATCTTATTTGCTTTAAAACCTCTTTAGATAACGCATTTAGGGGTACATTTAATTTCAATGCTAATGTTACATTTTTGGGTTCAAACAATGTCTTCAAAGTAGAAAGTAGTCTTAATTTCGACTTTTTAAGGAACATTGCTAAAATAATCACGGATACATTATATCCAGGAATAGAATACATTGGAGATGCTTTAAAAACCGTACGAGACAAAGTTGTAAAAACATTAGGCCGTGCTAAAAAAGTATATATGCACATTTTTTATTAAATTAGTAAAAAAAAATTTATTTTTATAATTTATATTACTTACTTTTATTATTTTTTTGTTTTGCATCTAATTTTTTTTTTTTTTTTTTTTTTTTGATACTTATTAACTATTACTTAGTACTTATTATAACAATTTACAGTTAAGAGAAGAAATACTTTTGAAAGAAAAAGAAATAAAAAAACTTAAAGAAGATGTTGATAAAGATAGTGATGGTGATGAAGTGACACTAAGTGATGATACAAGTGATGATTTTATCACAAAGGTGTGTTTTTTTGTGTGATTCTACCACAATGGTGTGTTTTTTCTGCATTTATATTTAATGTATGTTTTTATGCTTTAATCATGATAAAATCAGTTTTTATTAGTACTATTAAGTTTTTTTTAATTTATTTTTAAAAGTTGTGTATATTAGTTTACAATTTTAAATTTATTTTTTGTTTTTATAGAATAAAATAAAACATAATGTAACAATAGATGATATAAAACGTCAGATTTACAATGAGTTTCATATTGTATCATTAACTGATGAGGATGCTCTTGATACATTGGATACAAATCCTGATTATACCCTTGAGATTAATTTTGAAAAAAATGAATCTGTTGGTATGTTTTTTTTAATAATTTAATTGTAATACTGTGTTTCTTTTTTGAGTTTTCCAAAGAGTAAATTATTCAAACATCTTTAATTGTGAGGGAAATTGTTTGATGTATTTTTGCATAATTAATGCTTTCATGTTAAAAAGAAGAGTAACTAAGTACTTTATGTGCAAACTGTATGTGGGAACTAGACATAGTGCAATATTTATGTATTCATCAAAATCGCCGGAAATAATAAATGTGACATTAAGTCACATATTAAAAGAGACATGGTGGTAAAAATTCTAAAAAAAAACTTTTGAAATTTTAAAAAATAAATTGTGATGAATCGTATTTTATGTCTTTTTTACTTTGGAATCTTAAAGAAAAACCTGCTGTTAGGTTAATATATAATATATGTTAATTAATTCCCTAACCTACTTAACCTAATAACTAAAACCTGTTGTTAGGTTAAGTAAGTTAGGGAATTAATTAACATATAATATATGTATTTATTAATGTTGTATATACATTATTGTTATATATATATATATATATATATATATATATATATATATATATATATATATATATATATATATATATATATATATATATATATAAATATAAATATATATATATATATATTAAAATATATATATATTAAAATATATATATATTATATATATATATATATATATATATATATATATATATATATATTTATGTATATATGTATATATATATATATATTTCTTCACCTACTGCGAATGAAAAAATTTTTCATTTTAATTTTTATCTTATTTGTTTAAATTAAGTTAAAAAATATAACTTTTATATTAATACTTACTAGTTGTCAATAATTAATCGAAGCTTATTCTTATTAAATTTTTCTATTAAACATTTGTTTTATTTTTTTCTGCAAGAACTTTCATTGAGAATTTTGATTGTTTTTTATTCTCCTTTTGTTCTTTATTTTTTCAGAAGCTTTATTTTTGGGTTTTTAAAATATTGTTTTCTATTTTTGCATTTTCTTAAGCTAGGTAATTAACCAGTTCATTTTCTATCTCTTTTCAAAGATATGATTTAAGGCCAGAGTTTTGCCATATGGGTTGGCTTTTAATAATTTGTTGTGTAAGGTACTGTCAGAAGTGTTAAAATATTAGCTTTCAAATAAAAATTTGTTATTGTTATTTATAGCTGCAATTGCTGCATCCAGTTTTTTCACCAAATACTTTTTCAGACTATTTTATTTTTTACTTATGAATCTTGCAAACTAACAGTATTTGTAATCACCTACTGTATCAAGGATTACACAGTTTATTCAAAAAAATTACAGAAGTGTTTTTTGATTGTGAAAAAGTTTTATAAGTAAGCAAAAAATCATTTGCGGATGGAAACAATCTCAAAACTTTAAAATGAAATCTTTTTGATTGATAATAAGTAAGTTTTGTGTAAAACAATATAAAAGTTTTTTTTTTTTTTTTTTTTTTTCAAATAAATTAACATTCAAAATTTGTTACTTATTCTTTATATGATCTTGTTGCTTTAATGTTTTTTAGTAGAAAAATATTCATTTGAAAATCTATGCTAGCGTTAATGACACAAGTTTTATACTTGAAACTTTTTTATAATAAACATGGGTAGAAGATACGCATATTTCTATTTTGCTCCTTTTTGCTTTTTTTTGCTAAATAAAATTGTTTTAATGTAACATCTTCCAACTTTAGGGAATAAATTAGTCTCTTTTATGTTAGATGCATAGATTTCAAGCACTCCCAGGAAACATGTGGTTTTTTGTCTTGTATGTTCACGTGTTAGTATTCTATTTTAGACAAATTGGTCACTGCTGTTTGCAAGTTTTATTATATTAATGCATTGCAGAAAAATTTAAGTTTCAAATACAAAAGAAGCAAAACTAACAAAATAGAAAATTAAAATAAGTTTAAACAAAAAAAATAAATTAATAATTTAAATAATTTGTGTACTGCTTTTGTTTTTGTTTTTTAGGGTGGTTGTTATTTTCAGCAACAAAATTGGATAAGCCAAAAGTTAAAAAAAAATTAGTTTTAAGTCAACATTAAAAAGAATGATTTTCCTATATTCAAATTTTTTTTTCAAAGAGGAAAACAAAAATATAAATTGCTATCTGTTATAAAATATATTTGTATAATTTTATTGTAACAATTATATATTGTTCCTGTATGAATACGCCTATGAAATGCATGCATATACTTTTATGTATAAGTTTTTTTATAATATAATTATATTAATTTGTTGATAAGTATACACTCATTTAGCTTATTTGGATAAGTCATTTACTTCATACAAGGAATGTCCGTGGTTTAAATCACACCGCTATCCTGTTGTTGTTTTTTTTGTTTTTCTTTTAAATACCACTTGGATAGGTAGGATAAAAGCATATATACTTTTAAGGAGGTGGTGAGTACTCAAAAAAGTGTATAGCAAAATGGGGGAGGGGAATAGGTGTATACTAATATTATATAATTATAATATAATTATTCATATACATATTTATTTGTTCTTAAGTACATGCGCATACTTATAAACAAATAAGTATAATTATATAATAAAAAAAGTTATGCATAAAAGTATACACATGCATTACATAGATGTTTTCATATAAAGACAATATATATTTTTCACATTAAAATTATACAAACAGCTAGTAATTTATATTTTTGCTTTCCTCTTTTAAAAAAAAAAAAAAAAAATCATTCTTTTTAATGTCGAATTAAAACTGGTTTTAATTCGACATTAAAAAGAATGATTTTGACATTAAAAAGAAATTTTGCTTTGTTTTATCAATTTAATTGCTGAAAATAATCGTGTCACACGATAGAGCCGAAAATATTTATCCTCGAAAATATCACCAAAATATTTCACAACCGAAAAATTTAGAACCGAAAAGTATACTTTCATTGCAGGATCGAATTAAAAAATCCTTTCTTGCGCCAAAAGTTTTAGAACCGAATTTTACAACCGAAAAAATTTGGATCGAATTACAAAATCCTTTCTTTTTTTATTTTAATGTAATTAAAAAACTTTATTTCACGTTTTTCGATCGAAAATTCTAAATACAATTATGACTTTCGATCGAAAATTAGATTGAAATTATTTCGGTTCTAACTTTTTTCGTGAATATTTTCAGTTGTGTAATAAATTTCTCATATTCGGTTCTAAATTGAAATTTACAATTTGGTTGAATCATAGGATGCCAAAATAATAACCACCCTAAAGAAACATAAATAAGTACACAAATTATTTAAATTATTATTTTATTTCTATTTTTATATATTTAACTTAGTTTTTCCCATAATCCCTAATATAATAAAACTTGCAAACGATCATGACCAAGTTGTCTAAAATACAATACTCACGCATAGACATACAAGACATAAAACCACAAGCGTTTTCTGGGAAGGCATGGACTTACCTAATTAATTATGCAAACACGCTAGTAACATAATATCTCTAAAATGGATAACAACTGTTATTTCTACTGATGTTTTTCAAAATTTATAGTTATAATAAAGTTTAGACCCTCATACTCAGAAATAACGTAAAGGGGATTCCTCCCCTTTACGTTATTTTGGCATGTGCAGGGCTTGTGATGAAGCGAGCGCGATCGCGCTCCGCTCGTAAAACGCGCCCGTAAACGGTATTTTCAAACGTTTTAGGCGCGATAAACAACGCTCGTTCAGCTTATAACGAGCCTATAAAAAACGCTCGTCCAATAGTTCAAGATTATTTTTTTATTTTCATAAAATATTTAAAAAAGATTTTTTATTAAAGATATTCTGTTATCAAACAACTGATATAAAATAAAAAAAGAACAACGTCGTTCTCTTTTGCACTAACGTAATGAATAAATGAGCAGTTTAAAGTCGTTAATCGTCACTAATTTCAATAATGGAATGTGCACGTGGAAACACAATGCGAACACAAAAATGCGCAAATAAAATAAGAATAGAAAATTAGAAAACCATTGTAAGAAAATTAAAACTGCGGAGTATTTTTAATCTTGTGAAAATATCAAGTAAAATTTATTTGATTTATTGTTTGTAATATTCCACACATCGTTTATGATAAAAATAAATATTAATAATAGAGTAATTTTTAAAATTAGTTTTTGTTCATAGTATAGATTTTTTATTAACTATTATTTATTTTAACTCAAATTTAAAACGATTCTGTTTAGAATGTTCGCAATTAAGGACATTCGAAAAGAAAACTAAGTAATGATGTCAATATTTATTAAATGAAAAGATATTATTCTTATTTATTATTATTTCAAATTATTCTTGTGTTATATTTTTAAGATAAAAAAACGTAATTTAAAAAAGAAATTTTAGAAAAAAATTAAATAATTAATTTGAATAAAAAATATCAAGAAATATAAAAACCATTAATTAAGTTTACAGAGTAACATTTTAAAATACATATATCAAAACAACGAAGCAAAACTAAGTCACTAAAATACTTCAATACTAAATCAATAAGAAGTTGCGTTTTTGTTTGATATTATTTTTTTATAACATAAATAGTTAAAAATAAAATCGCGATCTGACAATATACAAGAAGTTTGGAAGTATAAAAATCTCTTTCGTTGAAGTAGTTTCATAAGTGTGATACTAATTCAAACATTTTTTGACGAAAAAATTATGTAACAAATAAAAAAAGATATAAAAAAGAAAAAGCTTTTTATGAGTATCGCCTTTAGCATTTTCATAATTGCGCTCGCCGACGTTATCTCGAGCGCACATAATCATGCCCGATGAAAACATATTCTAATTTTACGAGCGCGATATAACACGCTTGACGATTTTCTTCATCACAAGCCCTGCATGTGAGAAAAGTTATTTTAGTTATAAGTAATCTTTTACCAAAATAATAAAATGCAAAATAAAAGAGTGTATTTACTCATATAAATTTAAATACTTGTTTAGCTAAATAGCAATTATTAGGAAAAATGAACTAAGTATTTAAAAATTATGCCCAATAAAAAAAGCATTAGTTGCTAAGAAAAAGGAACAAAATTTATCTTTTTAACTAAATTTATTTACAAACAAAACAATACTTATCTATAAAAGAACAAAAAAATTTTTTTTTTAAATAAATCATCAATTAACAAAGCAAATTTTGTTATTTACAGTTACTATATCTATGCAAAATAAAAAAAATAGAAATATATTTTCAAAAAACATTTACAAATTGTAGATTGGCAAACTACAAAAATACTAGTTACAGATCTAATGTAATGTTTTCCCACAACTCCCTACCCTTGTATTTGGTCTTCAAAGGGTGCCATTCTTTCAAGAAAAGGAAGGGGAATATTCCCTAACATTTGGCCCACACTTAATGTACCTTGTAGAATGTGGGCCCTTCTATTCATTCTGTAATATTCTGTAAAAGACATAAATTGATTTTTTGTGTTACATAACATGTAAACACTAAAAATCAGTTTAACTGCTGTTTTTTATTGATGGTTGATACTATCTAAAATAACAAAATTAAATGGGACTTGCTTATACTTAAAAGAACATCATCACTAATACTATTAGTATTTAGTAACCATTTCCACAATGGTTTAACACATTATTTACAAAAAAAAACTAGTTAAGATTGAAGTAGCTTATTACGTGACATCTTCTTTATTCATTTTAGTTTCTTCAAAAGAGAATAATAAAAAAAATAAGGTTTACCTATTAATAAATTACATAGACAGATTATATGATTATATCAAATTATCATATAATATAAGTAGTATGTTTCAATCTTAAAACTGATTAAGCAGGTATATACATATTAATGAAGATATTGAGGAACCCCACAACAAAGCTTTAATTGTAAAAGGACATTATATAAGGTTGTGTGCATATAAACTCTGTTGAAATGCTCATAGGACTTATAATACAGGTCATTATTGACTGTGATATCAAAAAAAATCATAAAAATTTTAAGGACCCAACATTTACTTATAGTTAATACAACATTTATACTATTTCATTAATGAACAAGATTTTGCGAATGTTAGAATTCACAAAATCTTGCCCATTAAATATAGAATAACATCATTGTTAGAGAATATTAAATTAATTACGAGAACTGTGTTAAAAATAGTGAAAATCAGAAAGACACTTATTGCAAAGACAATAACTATTATGCAAAATAATTAATGATGTAAACAAACTTTTTTAGGCAACCAAAAGCTTAAGTTATTGAAACCTTGATTGGAACTATTTAAACGTTTTAAACATCTATTAGCTAATGGTTAATATAATATATTTCAAGTAATTAAAATTTACTAAATTAAAACCATATTTCAACAGTAGACAAAGTAAAAAAATGATAGAACACCAAAAATTAAAGTAATGGTAGAACACCGAATAAAAAAAGTAAAGTAATGATAGAACACCAAAAATAAAAGTAAAGTAATGATAGAACACCGAGAAAAAAAAAGTAAAATAATGATAGAACACCGGAAAAAAAAAAGTAATGAGTTGGTAAAACATGGAAGTAGAGTTAAAGAAACAAAGTAACAATATTAAAAAATAGAAATGTTTGTAGTACATAATCTTCATAGGAAAAAAAAAACCCTATTGTCTTGAGAAAATAAAGATAAAACTATAGAAAAAAAAAAGAATACAATTAAAATTTTTAAACTTGTAAACAAAATGCAAGAAAACTTATCATATATACGACCATATAAAATCATATGAAACCCTCCCAAAGCATTTAAAAATTTGATAGTTATTAACTCTTTTCAAACTTTTTAATTATTGATGAAAAATAGGGTTAAGTATGCCAATAAGAAAAACCAAACCAACACTTTATTTTTTTATATAACTAAACTTGATATTGTTGATATCTATCTTATTGTGCATATTCTAGACAATTATATTTATTAACTATTTATAATATTTTTCTTTGTTCTCAAGAAAAAAATCACAATATCTAAACTTTATGAACTAAGATAAGGATATATAAGTTAGTTAACTATAAGACTCATAAGAATCATGATTCAGCTTGAATAAAAATGGAAATAAAGAATTAAATAAAATTTAAAAAGTTACTAATATAATAGGTGATAAATAAAAAATCTGGACACCTTAATTTGAATAAAATATAGTATTAAAAGTTAATTAAAAATGAGCAACAATTTTTATCATTTAAAATATTGATTAAAAAAATCTCCCCCCAATTCGCAAACACACTTCACTTTTGGTAAAGGTAACCCATTCTTTTTATGAAATAAAAGGAAATCTTTTTTATAAGTTTATAAGATTCTAGAAATAAAATAAAACTATAAAACTTATTTCCAGAATCATGATTCAGCTTGAATAAAATGGAACTAAAGGCTTGAATAAAATTTAAAAAGTCACTAATATATTAGGTAATAAAAAGAAGAATCAACTTACTGATGGCGCCTTAATTTGAATTAAATATAATATGAGCAACATAAAAAGAGCAACAAAAGTTTTGTAATAAATAATGAATTAATATATAATTTTATGAATTAATATATAATCAAACAAATTTATTTAAAAACAATGTGAAACAAACTAAAAATAAAGAGAAATTATAAATTTGTGATAAACTATGGCACTAATAAAAGCACAAACTAAAATATTGCTATTCAATTTAAAACATTTTAAAGGAAAAAAGTTTTGTCATAATAGAAAAAAAAAGCATACAAACAGTTTTTAAAAAGTTGTGAAAAAGCAAAATAAACTTTATAAAATCTAACCTGTAATCTTTTAAATATCACCCAACAATAACACTGTACTTAACAATTTCATATAAAACATAATCAAACATTTAACTTAGTATGTTATGTTACATAAGTTATATAAAACCAACAAAAAATAAAAAACTACTTAACTATATTTTAAATATGGTCATCCCCAGCCTTATTTAATTTAAACAGCCAGTTAAGATTAAGAAAATACAACATCTACAAAACAGAATATGTTTCATTAATTAACACGTTGAAGTTATATTTAATAACTTTATTAATTCTAAAAAAATTACAAAAGTTACATGCTATTAATAAATAAATGATAATATACAGATTTAGAGATACATCTGAGATTTGTAAAGGTTTAATAAGAAATTCAGATTTAATAATCTAACCACAAAAGCATTGACAATTCCTTGTACAATTTTAGATAAAGGCATCTCATTTGGTTCATAAAAATGAAACAGGCTATAATATTATTTTGATGGTTTTTTTAATTCTGTCATTGTTTTTAATTCTGTCATGTTTTAAACAGGGGAGTTATAAAATAACTATAAACTCTCAACTTTACTTATTTCCTTGATATTACTTAATTTTACCACTTTCTTTCATTTAATATAAAGCAATGCTATAATAATACTATAATAAAGCAAGGCTATAATAATAAAATATTATACTTTAAATATAAAATTAGGGTTTTCAATCATGTTTAAATTAAAAACATACTTTTGTAAACTCCTTTTTTGCTTATAAAGTAGATAATGCAAAGTAAATCTAGAAGTCCTCAGCTTGCTTTTTTTTTAAACATTTTATTCTTTATAATGCAAAACAGAATAATTCTATAGATGTTATATGTACATATTGTATTTTCTTTATGCGAAATCAACTTAGTTGTAAAATACTTGAAAAGTAAAACTGGAAGCCTTATAATGAACTTTAGCATTTACATATTTTTGAATTTACATTAGTTAGACATTGCCACATTTTTTTATTAATGGCAGCATCAAGTTTAATATTTATATATAACAGATAGCAGATAATAATTTTATTTATATTTTACATGTTCAATTTTAAGTAACAATTTTTTTAGAATGAAACTATTTTTAAAATATTTAAAAATTGAAAAATTATTTTTTCTTAACAATTATGGTTCTTTGCTGCATACTCTATTTGAGGGAGTTTTAGTTATAAAAGCACTAATATTTAATGGAATAAAACATTTTGTATGCTTTTATGCAAATTTTAGAAAGTCAAAAGTTTTTGACCCAAAGTTTTTTTTACAATTCATTTATGTTGTTGTTGTTATTGTTATTTTCTTTGTCGTTGTTGTTGTTTAAAACATCAGAAAATATAACTTTTCTCAATAATAAAATGTCACTACTGACATTAGCAGTTAAATGGCTTCTTTTTTTGAAAAAGTGGCAGAACACGTTGTTTTTTTTGTTTTTTCTTTCTCTCTTACTTTTTATCAATTTTTAATCTTTTTTGCAAAAAATTGTTTTATGAAAAGCTAATAGTGATTATGAACATGTTTTTTTTGTTTTTTTGTAAACACATTTTTCATGTTGATGCATCAGTGTGTTTATCTGCTCTTTCGTTTCACCTACATTCAATTTAGAAAAAATTAGGCTGTTTGCAGTTGCATGTCATTCTTTTAACTCTAGGCTGGCTGTTATTAGATTAGTTTTCAATTTTCGATTTTAAATTTTGGTTTGATTAAGCACTGCTCTATGTCCTGCTTTTTAGAATTTCCAAATTTTGGATTTGAGTTAATTATATCCTGGTTTTAAGAATATTTTCTAAGTTGATGAAAGATCTAGTACTCATGGTAAAGAATGTAAAACTGGTAAAAACAGGAATATTATAGCACTCAATTTTTATTTTTATTTTGTCATTTTTGTTGAAATTGATGGGCAATATTCTCCATTTCGTATTCATCATTATTTATATGAAACCAACACAGGAAATAAAATACTTATTTTGTTTTTTATTTTATCATAAAAAACATCCAATTTAATAGCTTCAGAAAAAAAGTGTGCAATATGAAAGCGATCAATCAAAACACTAATTTACAATCAAAAGTATTATTGCTTTTGTGTAAACATAATTGATTTACACAAAGATGGTTATCTTCTCCTAAAAGATACAAATACTATTACTGGCATTTCGAAGAGGCACTAATATTTGGCTTATCCTGTCAGATAAACATCATCAGCATTTTTGCTTGATATACTAAAATATTACTTGAAGAAAGGAAAGAGGGGTAAAGGTGCAACTTCGTTTTATGTTTAGCTATTTGATGTGATTCAATTAACATAAAGCTATCAGTTACAAGTTGTCAATATCAAATCATGTTTTTCATACTTGAATAAAAATACTTTTTTTATTATTATTATTTTTTTTAGATATAAATGATTTGACTTTCCAAATGATAAATGAGAAAAACAATTGCAAGTTAGCGCAAGGACTTGTGCGAAATTATGAGAAAATTTCGGATCAATTAAATGAAATGTTAGCTTTTCTAGACAATCAGAAACAATTACATAAAAAACAATGTTTAGATGCAAATCACAAATACAATAGTTTGGAAAAAACAGCCATTGAAAAGTGTATGTTCATATTTATTTATGTTCAATGTTAATTTTATTTACATAATAAATCATACAAGTAATAATAATTGTAAAAAAAGTTTTCAATGTAGCTATGTAAAGTTGTGTCATGTTTTAATTCATTTTAATTTTTTTCAATTTATAGGTAAACGAGCAAAATGTAACAAAAGACAGCGGGAAAAACTAGTTTACTTAGCACACAGTCTTAGCCATGGTATCATTATAAATTTTTTGATATTTCAACACTTTGATTTTTTTTAAAAATATGAAAAAAATCACAATCATTTAATCATTTCAGCATTTTGCTGCACAAGAATAAGTTTATGAATTTTCTGTATATTTAATGTTATATTTTTGTTTGCAAATTTCCAGCTCATGTGATGCGTACTGAAAAACTGGATGAGGCCTTTGAAGCAATCGGTAAGAGACTCATTAAGAATGAGAAGGAGATGATGACTCATAATATTAATTCAAGTGGTATGAATATGAAAAGTTTTTTGTCTAATTTAAAACATTCTACAAAAAGAGCATCTTTACTTCCAAGAACAACAAGTGAATACAGATTGCATTTACATGCATCTTATAAAGTATGTTTTTATTTTTTTAAATAACTTTTTTTAATTTATATTAGAAGCTATATTTTAGATTATAGGATGTACTATTTCTTGTAGCTGAAATTTTCTTTAAAGAAATTAAAGGCTTAATTTTTTTTGTCAGTAAACCAACAACTTCTATGTGCTTTCTATGTGTGCAGCACTTCTAGCATTTACTTTCAGATGTTAGTATGTATGTATGTATGTATGTATATATATATATATATATATATATATATATATATATATATATATATATATATATATATACACACACACACATACATACATATATAATATAATATATATATATATATATATATATATATATATATATATATATATATATATATATTATTATTATATATATATATATTATTATATATAAATATATTAATATATATATAGTATTATAAATATATTTATTATTTGAATATTTATTAAAAGATATAGTTATGATTTAAAAGTTTAAAAGTTTAAAAAAATTAATATAACATTTGGTGAAGACAAAGTTTTTTGAACATTTATAAAAGTTTGATACAAATTTTCAGCATAATTTGATTTTTTTTCTAAAACAAATGGTTAAATTTATTCAGTTAAACATTTTTTACAAATTTTTGTTGTTGTTATTATTGCTTTTAAAGCTTTTTACTTGAGTTTTATTAATTTACAAACTTAAAGTTGGTATTTTGTTATATTTGTTACTTGTATTTTATTGAAATTTTTTTTAATTTTTTTCATAAATTTTTACCTTTTGATTTCTAATTGGTCCACTAATGAAGATTATTATTTAAAGTGAAGCCAGTTTATGAGACTGGTGATTAATGTTTTATTGTATGCATATAAAACAAAAACTTTTTATAATTGTCTAAATGAAATTTTGAAATTATTAAAAACCTCTATATATAGGTTGTAAACTGTAAACTCAGAAAAACAAGAAGTTGGGAGAGAATTTCAATGCCCTGAAAGAAAAAACTTAGATTAATTTAAAGTGAATGAAAAGAAAATGAAATGTGAATTTAGAATGAATGAAAATGAATTCGATAAATGAAAAGTTTTTTAACCATGAAAGATTAGTAAAAGATACAGTAAAAGGATGCGACTTTGCTAAATGATGTGTTATGGTAGATTGAGTTTTGGTTGATGAGAAAATGATGAAAGCTTGCTTGAGCAGTAGCCATGGTAGTATTTGTAGAGAGAGATGCCATCTTATGAGAGCAAGATAAAGTTCTAGCTTTGCAACTAGAGCTGCAAAGCAGTATCATTGACCCAACAACACTTTTAATGTGTTTTTAAACCTTGTCTAAAAGTAAGACAACCTCATTAGAATAACCTGCTTAAATTCAATAGCAGAGTTCCATACAAGGAAAATAAGAGAGAAAAAAATTAAACAATTCAACAATAAAATTTAATCTCAATCTTTTAAAAAACTAACAAAAAAACTTAATTAAAAAAAATAATTATTAAATAATTTTGGGACAAACCATTTTTTTCTTTTATTATTATGCTTCGTTATTTTAACTTGAACAAGCTTGTGATTTGGCTAAGACTTTAAAGTTTATCAGGAAGAAGTCAAATTAATTACTAGATCTTTACTGACACCTAAACTTTAATCTTAAAAATAAAAATAAATGAAAATAAATAAAAAAGAATAAAAAAATAAAAAGCATTTATTTTTAGATTTAGTTTAGATTTCATAATTTCTTTACACGTAATTACACATTATAGGCGTTTGTTAGTTTGTAATGCTTTGTATGCCTTTGTAATGCTGTGCAACATCTCATTATTAACAAGCAATTTGAAATAGCGTTACTTCCATCTAGTGTTGGTGTCTTTTCAGGGTTTTTGAAGTTAACATCACCAAATGATTTAAAGTTCTTACTTTTTTTTATGTGAGAATATTTGGTCTATGATGTTAGCAGCAATTAGGGTTTATTGTCCCAAAATGATATATTTAATTTTTGATTTATTATATTTTGTTAAAGGGTTTTACCAAAACTTACTTTATAATTATAATTGTAAATCATAAATATAAAGTAAATTAAAGTGCAAATCAATGGTTCTAAAAAAATACAATAAATATTATATTTTCTTTTTTTTTTTGATTGAAAAAAATTTATTGAGCTTCATTGTTGCAGATAAATATTCTTTTAAGACTATGGTTGGTAAAGATTTTAGAAAGTATAGTTTAACTTTTACAAATAAAAGTTTTATGCCTATCCATCTACCTATGCTTTTACATAATATAAATAAGTTAAAACAATCTTAGAAAGTAAATTTAAAACTCCAGTACTTGCAAAAATGTCATGATGTAAATGCTTTATCACCTTTGATCATTGCAAAGTTGCTAATTATAACAACTATTTAGTTTCAAAAGTTCATTAAAAAACTCTAACAGAATGGAAGCTAAAAATATGTTGCTTATCTGTTTTAAGTCTTTGAGATATTAAAAGGATAATTAAGATATTATTATCTTAAAGATTTAATTGATTTACTCAACTGCAAAGGTCAAATATCAAATTTATCAACTGCAAAGGTTAAATATCAAAATATGCTATGAGCAATCACAGACACAACAAATGTAATGCTTGCAGCGATTAAAAGCATTACATTTTCTAATAACAATTACATAACAATTATGAACATGTTCTTTAACTATCAAGAGTGTTCAACAGCGTTTTAAAACATTAGTTCAGTACTCAAAAATTAAAGAATAAACAGTTCTTTTGCAGGTTTACAAATATTAAAAAAACATTTAATGTTTGTATTAAAA
This sequence comes from Hydra vulgaris, assembly GCF_038396675.1. Classification (NCBI taxonomy): domain Eukaryota; kingdom Metazoa; phylum Cnidaria; class Hydrozoa; order Anthoathecata; family Hydridae; genus Hydra; species Hydra vulgaris. The sequence goes on from NC_088927.1 coordinate 39,308,999, forward strand.
AGAGATTTTGTGAATTCGGTCCACCACTTGATATTCTAACTGTATTCAGCAGTACATTAAAACTTCTGAATGCATTAGTTAACAGCGATAACACTGACACTTGAGGAATGCACATTAAGTGGTATATGTTCAATTTGTAAAACCACTTTTGGCTGCAACAATTTTGGGTGCAACAACTTTACTTAGATTTGATACTAATGCAGTCAGTTTGATTAAATTTTATTTGAAAAATTTAATTGCTTTAAAAATTCATACATGCACAGCATGTATAAATTTTTAAAGCAACTAAATTTCTAATGTTTACATTTAGTTTGATTTTAGAAAAATTTATACATTTGTTTGATTTAGTAAAAAAATGTGCTACTTATCTCAATATACTTAGATTCAAGGTTTAATTTCCACACAGATTTTTAGCATATTGAAGATTAACTTTGTGATCTTTCATTGTGAAAAATCGAAATATTTGATCACTTAAAGCTGATCTTAAATCTTGTTCGACCCACTCGTTCATGCTAGCAGTATTAAAGGCCCCTTTATTTTAAAACCAATACATCCCGTAACTGAAATGGCGCATATTAAGCTAACATTCATTCCTCTCTGTGTGGGGACTGTAATATATGGGGTACTTCCCAACAATGCATATCCATAATGTCGTGAATCGTGCAAATTAAAACCGGTTTCATCAATATAAACCAGATCAGAATTTTGCAGAAAAGAAACATGATTGCAAAACGTGAACCTTGTTGCTATTACATCGGCTGAATTTCTCGCAACAACGACCGATTTAAGCCTTTTACGGGTATATCCCATTTGTTTTAATTCTCTTTTAATTGTAGTTGTCGAGCATTTATGTTCTTCGGGCATTAATTCTGCAATGTCGATCGTAGTTAATGCATTATTTGCAGTAATTAATAATTCAATTTCTCTCTTTCTTTCAACATTATTTCGTGCCGCTCTGCCACGCTTTTTAGGCACTGTATTTTGATCTTGTTCAAGTTTTCGTATCCAGTTTTGAATCGTCCTTATTGAAAGACCTGTTGCATTTGCAATAGATCGACTTGATTCGTTGATATTCATCATTCTTTTTATTGTAGAAATATTTTCTTCGGTTGCAGTTTTATTTTTTGTTTGTTCTTCTGTTTCGACATTCGAATGATTGATGTTTGTATTGTTTTCGTTTGCCATTATATATTTCGTGATAAAAAAAAAACGAAAAAAATTTTGGACGCGGCGAAAATGATTACGGACTGTAACGAAAATAATTATGGACGCGACGAATAATTGTGGACGATACTGTAAACTATTATTATAAAATTTTTTTATTAATTTAAAATAAAGCTCGAAAAGTTATTTAAACCTTTTAAATTTCTTTTGTATTTATTATAAATTGTAATTTTTTTTTACTTTTTTTAATGTATATTTTTTTATCATTAAAAAAGTATATTTTAACAAAAGCTAATAAATATGTTTGCATAATTACTTTTTGTTTTTCTTTAGTTGTTTTTTATAGCACTTTTAAAAGAAATACTATTTTTTATTATTTAGTTTTATTCTATTGTTATTATTATTATTATTTTTAATTATAAAAATTATAAAATGTATAAATAGAATCTTATGTGTGAGCATAGAATAGTTTTACTCCTGTGTACCATAAAGAAGGTTAAAACCTTAATTATATGGTACACAAATATTGTATTGGTTTTTTACTGATTTTTATTACTATTTTTAGATGATATATTTTATAACTTCAAAGTTTTTATTTTGTGGAAAAAGATTTTTTTAACTAGTAACTAGTTAGTAAAATTATAAAATTAAGGTAAATTAAAGAATGTAAATTTTGCCGTAGAAATAAACTATTTCCATTAGCGTTTTTGAGTGACTCGCATCAGGCTTTCATTTTTTAATTTCTACAAATCATAAAATATTTTCTAAAATCACTACGGTTAAACATACCTCGTAAATGATCAATATAAAAAAAAATTTAACTCTTAATCACAATTTCTTACCACCTTTAGAAGATGATTTAAGCTTTTTATATAAAGTATTCGTCCTTATGTGCTTTTATGTATAACATTTTTTTTTGTATGTAACATTTTTTGTGTGAATATTTTAGGCTGTCCGAGACCTTTTACAGGGTGATCAACCGTTCCAAGATGTTGTACAAAGCTTCCAGTCAATGAAGAATAATTTAGCGTTTTTAAGAGAAAACATTCCTTGTGCTGCGTAAACTTGATAGAGTTGCTATAACAATTTTGAAATATTTTACATAAAACTTTATTTATTTATAAATAATTTATTTGAATGTAAATATTTAAGAAATATTTATTTATTTATAAAATTATAAAGACTATTACTAGTTGTATTTGTTGAAATATATACAATTGGTCTTTTTTTAATCTCTTATTTATTTGACTGTGATATTTAAGTTAAACTATAATTAAAGGTTGTAAATATATTCAAGTTCAAATCATATATTTTACAAAAATTAGTCAGAAAGATAAATAGTTAAAATTTTTGTTAAATAGAAAGACAAATAGTTAAAAATTTAGAAGAGATTAATTTATATGTATTTTAAAATATGTATTTTAAGTTTGATTTTTTGTCGTTTTGTCAAAATAATTTTTTGTGGTTTTGTCAAAATAATTTTTTGTCGTATCAAACTTAAAATATATATTTTAAGTTTGATAAGACAAAAAAGTATTTTGATGTAGTTTAAAGTTCATCATCGCCCATTTTTAGTTTTTCCTTTTTTTTTTCAAAAATTCTAGAAAGAATTTAAAGAAATAAAGTCACAACAATGTACTTTTTTTTTGTTCCATATTTCGTCTAACAGTATGAATATTTTTTATGTAACTCTGTTTGAAATTTGTGCGCGCACACGCGCACGCTTAGAAAAAATGATCTGTCAAGTTTTTGACAATAATTCGTATTAACTGTTACTTAAATCTTTTGGGTCTTTGGTCTATTAATTCAATATAAACATTGCAACATCAAATGGTCACTAAAATTATTGATGACTTAATTAGTAGAAACAGCTTTCCAACATTTGGATCGAGACACAATTAATGGTGTGTTCTTAACACTACAAGCAAGTATGGAAAAGTTTATGATGATTTTCTTTATTTATAGGAGTAATCTTATAAAAGTTTATGGAAAAAACTTTTATAAGATTACTCCTATAAATAAAGAAAAACTTCTAAAAGAAATTCGACTTCCCATAATTTAAAATGTAATGCCGAAGTCGTGGAGAATACAAAAAGTCGTGGAAAATACAAAAACTTTTTAAAATATCGAATGAATAAAATAAAAGTTATAAAATTAGTAAAGAAATTATTTCTGAATTTTTGATTTATTTGTTTTTTATTACTCTATTATTCTGCTATAAAACTGTAATATTTTTTAAGCTTGCGACTTGATCACCTATTTCAAGTGCGCAAGTTTGTTAGAAAGCCTTGAGTATGCCCTTTTCAACAAGCTATTACTTTTATAAATTGGTCTAGCACAAGCGAAGATAGAAAAGTTTAACCTTTGCAAATGTGACAAGTGTTATGAAACAAAATTTATGCATCAAATGTGACAACTATTGTGGAACGGAGGGAGTAAAATATAAAATAAACTTTCTATAAAATAAATGTTTAATAATCAATATCGATTTAAAAAAAACTACCTGTAACGAACACGCAATACTTTAACGAACAAGAAGTATTTTTGAATTATTTAAAACATTACAGTATCCACAAAGAATCTTCATAGATTTATTAAAAATATTTTCATCCGTGAAATTTTTAATAAAATTTTTGAAACATGAATCAATGGGAGTGTTTAATTATTACGCAAAAGTTTTTTAACCACTTGCAAACAATTTCTTTAAATAAAATAATTTTTTTAAATATTTCTTTATCACCAAGCTTGTGGAGTGCTCAAGGTTCATTATTAAGGTACTTCTTGTAAAGTGCACAAGGATCCATATTACTTTTCTTAAATTATATTCATGCCCTGTAATGACGAACATATTTTAAAATAATTTATTAGATTATATCGCATCAGTTAAACTATAGCATCTAATTAAAACAACATAGACATAGTATTAGCTTAGGTTAAATAAAGCAATTCAAAAAATGACTTTTTTTGTCAATGAAGTAACGCCAATAATTAATTACGATTAGTTTATTTATATTAAATACACAGTAAAATGTTATTTGACGCTATATTGACAATCCCGTTTTCTTTAGCACATCTTTCGTTAAACCATAAATAAATCATTGATATATGTACTGAAAGTGAGTTTTCAATCTATGATACAAAATCAGATATTTCAATTTCTAATACATTTCAATTTTTAAGTCGTTGTACAAACTACAGTCACGTTGAAATATTTTTCTGGTTTGGAAAAAACAACTGAAATTTTTAAAATCGAGAATCATAATGAAACGGCCAAACTGTATTTTTTTAGACTTATTTAAAATGTATTTTATTATTTAACAATACCATCATGTTATCAAACAAGTTTGCTTTTTCCATATACTCTTTACCAAAACTTGACTGTTCTTCAAAACGTTCTTCTGGTATATTATGGGAAGCGGCTACTTTTTTCTTAATGGAGGTTGTTAATGCTGTCAATTTTTGTTTACTTTTAGGTCATTGTCCAAGGAGGAGGTGGGGGGGGGGGGTAATTTGACCAACAAAAAAAAATCCGCTTTATTTTTCTTCAGATAAACCACTTTTTTATTTGATTATTTTGAACATTTTTAGAAAAGTTTGCTAATAAATATAATGAACGTATCTGTATATAAATATTTAGTCTGTTATAAGGGACGGATTCATATCCTCGAGGGCCCTAGGCAGAAAAAATTTTGGGGGCTTTCAACACTCCTAAATACCACAATTTTTTTTCCACGATACCCCATTTAAAAACTAAGCCCGCTAAAATCATGGTGCACAGGTTGCAGTCTTGTCTGCTTATAGGTAAATCTGGCCCTTTCTGTAATGTGCAATAAAAGACAAAATAATATCTTTAGTATATTCTTTTTTTAATAAAGACGTTTATAAATTTACCACACAACAATATAAAATTGAGCTTTCTAGTTTTCGAAGATGCAAAACTATTAATAATCTTTTCAACATTTATGATGCAATCTCTATGGGTATGCATCATAGCTTATCCATTTAATCTTTTTAAAACCAAGAAACTCCGTTCTTCCAAAGCAACGCTAACGGGAAGGGTGCAAAGCAGTTGCAAAATACATTTAATTAAAGGGAAGACATTACCATCACATTGCTTGTATGCTTCCAGTGCACATTCAGGTAGTTCTTGTTGCTTTTTGATTGCGTCTTTCCATTTGAACTCCCAAAATACAAATTCTGAAGAAACTTTCATTAATTGGACATTCTCATTGGACAGTATTTATGTTGGGCAGCCCTTTCATAAAACTCAGTATATTAGTTATGGATGCTGTTAATTCTGTCTTTGTTTTATTTAATAAATTTCTAGGTATTGCTACATTTAATTCAAAAGAGTTCAAGGTTTCATTAGAAAATCTGAACTGTAAGTCTAGAAGTATGCTATTAAGTAACGGTAAATAAACATTGACTCTATAGACAGTTAGAGGATCGTTGGTATTAAGGTTTGCGCGATTAGTTTGTTTTCCTGTAATTCGTAGAATATTAATTTTTAAACCTAAGTCTTCTAGTAACTTTGATGCAGTCATAAATATAGCATTAAAGTTTTCTTCATTCTGTCGTCTTTTATTTAATATCTTTATGGTATGTTTAAGAATAATTTTAGCATATTCCTAACCCAATAAATTTTTTTTAATAGTCTCACTTAAAGAGGCTGTGGTATTTAACACATTGGCTAATAAATAAAGTGTTATTACAAATAAGGGCTCAAATATTGCATTTTTCAGTAATGCGGCCTTTGTTGAAGAATCCCGTTCATTCCACTAAGATCAAATTAACGGTTTTTACTATATTTATTAAACAAGCTTTAAAAAATCACTTCTTTTATTGTGCCAGTTTTATTTCTTACAGCTCGCGCAGACGAACATTTGGAAATTGTATTTTTTACAGCTCGCGCAGACGAACATTTGGAAATTGTATTTCTTACAGCTCGCGCAGACGAACATTTGGAAATTGTATTTCTTACAGCTCGCGCAGACGAACATTTGGAAATTGTATTTCTTACAGCTCGCGCAGACGAACATTTGGAAATTGTATTTCTTACAGCTCGCGCAGACGAACATTTGGAAATTGATAAGTTTAAAGCATGGTTGTAACATGGACTTTTTATTGCGTTTGGTAGGATCTTCTTTAATTTCGTGACTGCTTTGTTATTTTCACCTAACATAAGGCTGCATCCATCAGTACCTATATCAACACAATCCTGTAAACTGAAGCAAAATTTTGTCAATGTGTTTGCAAATGTGTTTATTAGCAATTCTCCAGTTAATAAGTTAAGGTTCATAAGTAAAGTCAGAATAATTTTTAGTATGGCAGTTTACAAAACCAATAAAAACTTCACGGATTTCACAGGTATTAACATCAACATACTTTAATACGACTGTCATTTGAGAACTATGACTGGTATCCGTTGTTTCATCAAATATAACACTATACAATTTTCCTTTAAAAATTCTTGTTTTAATTAAGTCCTGAATTTGTTGAGCGCATGGTTCAATTATTTTATTTTGAATACTTTTACTTATGAATGTTGCTTTAGAATTACAGTTATTTGAATGGTTTTTTAAAATATTGCCCCCAGCGCTCACTCGAAAGCGAAGCAATTCCCGAAGATTGTCATTATTTCCCGAAGATATCATTAACCACTGAATAGTTTTGATTTATTTCAAAAATCTGCCCATCATCGCGATAACCTCGCAGAGCAATATTCTGTCGACCAAGAAATGTTATAGATTCAATTATAGGCTTTAATCATTCTCGATTTTCTTTAGCCTGTTTAAGTCTTTCTTCGTTAAATTAATTACGTACATCTGTAGACGGACATTCATATGTTCTAATGAAATCTAATGTTGCCAACATAGTAACTTTGTGATACGCATTGCAATCATGTAATTGTAAGTCTCCATCCTTACCCAAAAGCTTTAAATAACTTTTAAGAGATAAAGTTACTAGCTTGAGTAAATGCACTTGACTAAAAGAAAGCAATACCTACAAAAAATTCCGTAAACGCATTCTGAAATCATTTTCCACGGAAATTTATGCATATGTTTCTCGGAAAAAAAGCAATTTACATTCTTACCGTTCTTTAAATGTACAGAATATGGATATTTGTAATTTGGACCCGGAAACCAATTGCATTTCAATATTCGGTATTTGTCTTGTTCAGTTACCTGACGTGTTAAAAATGCCCCAATGTCTATAGGCAAACAGCTATCATCTTTTGTCGCGGGTATTGAATCTTCTTTATTAATTTCTGCGTTATTTTCACATGTAAAATTAGCAGCTTCCGTACCAAGTCCTGGAGAAAAAGGACAAAGTTTCATTGTAACTTGATTATTTTCAGCCCCGCCAATAAATGCACAATTAAATTGTTCGGATGATGACACCGAAGGTAAAGGCAAAACGATAGAATCAGCATTGTCCTGTATTGGTAGAATTTTAGTTCTTTTGACAAAATAGTCATTTAAAGAGCTTGTCCTCTCTACCCTGTTGGTCATGGTAGCTAATAAAAATCATTTCATTAAAAATAGTAAAAATCATTTGTCATTTATTTATTTAAGATAAATAAATAAATAACACACTAGTAATAAACACACTTTTGTTTTCTAAGAAAGAAACTAATTCATAAGAAATTTATTCAGTTACTATTTAAAAAAATATATAATTGTATTTAGTTCAATATCAAATGAATTAGCTCACTTATTTTTTTATTTTTTTGATTTTTTCAGAAAAATTGAAAAACCAAAACATCAATAACTCCTCAGCAAAACATAAGGCCAAAGAAAAATTGGTTTGTAAAGTAGATATACGTCTAATCTTTAATCTAAGAAAATTAAAACTAACAGTTTTTTCTATCAGTCAGATTTTTTCAAGAGTGATAGTTGTCAATGCTCTTTTTTATTGTCATTTATTAATGCATTTTGTAGATCTTAAAATAAACTGTACTTTGTTGTTTTGAAAGATACAAATCTATAATTTTCAAACTAAACAGGATTCAAACACCTTTGGTACCAAATTTTAGCTTTTAAAAATTACTACAAGCACCTTATAAAGGTAATAGTAAACGGACACACTTCCACCACTTTCCCCCTCATTTTTTAGTCAAAATCCAAAAGTAATTCTTCAAGAGATGAAAAATTTTTGAAAAAAATTCACAGCCTTTTCTAACTTACCTCTTTACACATATGTGCCAAATTCCTTTTGTTTTTTGAAAATCTTTTACTCTTTATGTTTTATTTTAAATTATTGTCAACTTATTATCAAACATGGTATAAAAAGAAACTAAAAATTTGAAATAAAATGCTGCACGAAGAAAAAAATGTTTTTTCTTGTAAAGAAAAAAACAGTTAGCTTTTTTTTTTTTTAAACCCACAAAACATTCAGTAAAAGTAGCGATAAACAACCATGTAACCTAACATAACATATGCCTTTAAAAAAACCCATTTAATTTAAAAACAAATGTTTTTCTCAACTATGTGCGCCTTTTAACTGTGGTTGTTTAATGACACCGATGTACACTTTATTCCTGCCTTATATTCTTAAATATTCTTACCTTAAAATAAGGTAAGAATATTTGACTGCGTTAAAAATTGTGTCTGAATATTTTATTGCATCAAATTAATCATTGTTTTTATAGAAAAAGCTACAACAGCTGTACCTCATCCTCTTTTTATAGAAAAGCTACAACAGCTGTACCTCATCCTCTTTTTATAGAAAAGCTACAACAGCTGTACCCCATCCTCTTTTTATAGAAAAGCTACAACAGCTGTACCCCATCCTCTTTTTATAGAAAAGCTACAACAGCTGTACCCCATCCTCTTTTTATAGAAAAGCTACAACAGCTGTACCCCATCCTCTTTTTATAGAAAAGCTACAACAGCTGTACCCCACCCTCTTTTTGAATCTTCATACTCTTTTATTATTTTTCTTCTCAGCGTAATAAGTGATATTATATTTGGTGCCAATTTTTTTCTAATGAAATTTTTGAATTAAACTATTGAAGAGATTCGAAAAATACTAAACATAAGCCAAAAATAAAACTACTAAACATAAATTAAAACTGAAAATAAATTAAAAATCAATTATATGCAATAAATATGTAACGGTCGAAACCAATGAAATTAATTATATATAAGAAGTTTTCATGCTGACGCTATTAAAATGCCAGGTCATTAAAATGCCAGGTCAAACCAATAAGCAACATAAAATTTTTTTGCGATACTTTAGAAAAAATATCAATTAAAAAAAATTTTGACCATTGCAGCAAAATACGTTTAAGCCTTCACTTTGCAGTTTGAGAACTGTTGTTTACTCAATGAATATTTGAAAAAAACACAATGAACATATTGAGAATGTATTAAAGAGAATGTATTTTTGATCAACGTTACATTGCAGATGATTTATTTTTAATCAGAAAACGTTATTAAATTAAAATCGGTTGAAGAAATTTAAGGTAAGTGTCTAAGCTATAACATTTTTTAAAATAGATTACAATAGTAAATATAACGGAATAGTAAAAGATGTTCAGAGATAGAACTGAAATAAAACAGAGTAATCAAAAAGGTTCGAAGATATACGGGAGTAATAAAAGAAGTTCAGACAAGTAACAAAAAAAATCTTTTTAATTATTTTAGATTAATTCTTAAAAAAAGTTTGAATCTCATTAACAGTATAAAAGATGAAATAAATAGAAGTATTTGGTATTTAAAATGTCAATTTAGCTAACAAATACGTTGTATTTTATATGTTTTTTATGCGTGACTTTAGTATACCTGTTTAAGGGTGATTTTGGCATTTCGCAAGATATACTAAAAGATATTCAGCATTACTTAAAAGCTTTATAATAAAAGCTTGCAAAATAGCATAAATTCATATTGTTTATAACAAAATATTAAATTTTGCGGCAATGATAAATTATAAAGCGCGTTTAAAACGTTGAAACTTATATTGTTAATAAAATAAACAAAGTATTTAATTTTCTGCTTGTTGAATTGTACTAAAAAAATTGGATTTGTCAGAAAGCAACATGGAAGATCATTTAACATAGAAGTACACGCCATCTTTTTTAAAGATGTTACATATATCCGTATTAGATATCCGATAGAAATCCGTAGCTGGCATTAAACTTTGGACCCTTGATTCTGAAGCTGGCGCTATTATCACTGCCCACGGCAGCTCATTATTTTGAACTACTAAAATATTGTGTTCCAAAACTTTGATTTCATATAGAAGTTAAATTCATTTAGAATTGAGAGTTGAAAGTTGAAAAAGTATTAAATAATTTTTGAAATCATAAAGTTTGAATCAGACATTAATTATCTCTTAACTTTTATCAACTTATTAATTATAAGTTTCAGTTTTATGTAAATAATCACGTCTAACATCTTGCATGTTCTTCGCTAATATAGTAAACGTTAACATCGCAGAGTTAATTTATATATTTTTCTTATAAATTAATTTATAAAAAAACAGTAAAGTTCAACTATGTACAATGTCTGCAAATGTTTGGGAAAAGTGGGGTAAGATGAGACAAAATGTTTTATTTGTGTTTTACACTTTATATTTACCACCATATAACACCATAGAAATTGGGATAAATTATTGTCCACTGAATTATCTTGGCAAATTATAGCGAAATCCATTACCTAACCATTAAATTTAGTTCAAGGCATTGGTGTTAAATTAAGTTTAAGGCAATTGGGTTGAAATGTGACACTGTCCCATTTCACCCCAATTCTCTTATCTTATGTCACCCCATCGCAAGTAGGTGTTAGGGAACCTTTATTTAATATAGTTCTCTTAACTATATGCTAGTCATATTTCTTCAATAATCAAATTAAACAAAGTGATTAATTAAAAACTATAAACATAAAAATATATGCAAACGATACCTAAGCATTTAATATTAATGATGTCTTCAAACGATACCTAAGCATTTAATATTAATGATGTCTTCAAACGATACCTAAGCATTTAATATTAATGATGTCTTCAAAATCCAGGTAACTTATTTGATTTTTACATATTCACAAATAATTTGAAAAAAAAAAAAACTTCTGAAACTCAAAATACACAATAATATGAAGTAGTTATTAACTTATCACAGACAAAACTTTGCGTTAATAAATTTTCTACTGAGATATTGCCATGTCCCTCTCACCTTATGTGTCATACCAACCTGTAAAATTATCCCTTACAAAAATTTGAAGTTATAAGAAATAAATAAAATAAAACTATAAAAAATAAATAAAAAAATTTAATAAATTTAAAAAAAATAAATTTTTATGCATTTTTTAATCTAAATAAAATTTTATTTTGCATTTATTAATTCTTAAAGACTTTTTAAATAAGCCTTTTTAATAAGACTTTTTTAACAATTTTGTTAAGCTATTAAAAAAGAAATTTAAAATGAAATTAATCAATTTAACGATCGATCATTGAAATACCCATAGCATCCAGTTCACTGAACAATTTAAACGGTGTAAATGTAAATTATTAGAACTTCTATCAAAATATAGTGACTGCCAACGCAAAGTTACTAAATCTAAATTAGATACAATTTGATTTAAAAATTACATTTTGTTTATTTATAGTGGAAGCGACCGTGTTTGTTGTTTCCGTTACTAATGTTTTTACCCGCCCGCAATTCTTGTTACCATGTGACTTTTCAGTCTGGGTTTATTTAATTTGATCCGGTCACCGTTACGAAATAAACAACTCTAATCCACACGTGTGAATTTTAAAAAATAGCAACGTTAGTTTTATAGATTGTTTAGAGCGTGCATATTCAAGTTTGTTTTTAAAACACTAATGAATCCTGTTTTTAAAATTGAAACAATTTCTGAACAAGATAACAGATTTTATTTATGTTTTCTTAATATTCAAAATAGTATCTTTTCAATCTGTCAAATTTAATTTGAAAAATCTATTAAAAATGTACTGTTTCTATAATATAATATTAAGAATTTTCGAAACACGTTATAATAACAATAATAACGTGTTTCGAAAATTCTTAAAAGAAAAGAGTGCTATTGACGGCCAAATGTTTTAAATGTTTTGAAAAACTAACTGCTATAATATTTATAGAGATATAATATATAATACTATTATACTATAATAGATTGATAAAATGACAAAATAACTCATTGACTGAAAACTAGACGTGAAACTTAACTAAATAAAAAATATTAAAGTTATTTATTGCATTAAAAATTGTTTTACACTTTGTGTTACATTGAGTTTGTATTATTTATTTAAAAAACAAATTTAAAGATTAATAGTGCAGTTAAATTAAGTTGTTAATTTTAATGAAAAGTTAAAGTAGTGTCGTGTAAAATAGAACTATTCATATGTGCTTAATGTCATAATGTTTGATCATTGAGAACGATTTGGTTTTTAAACATTAAAACAGATAATGCAGATACTAGATTTTTTCCTGTAAATTATTCCCTAAATTAGCAATATGATTAGAAAGGTAATCCTTAATACTTTTTAGAATAAAATGAAGTTTGTACAGCTTAAAAGCCTCACCACAATTATGAGATTAAGATTAAATTTTAAAATATTTGATAAATTAGTGACCATGTTTATCATAGGATGCTGGCTACAGAATAGCTATTCTCTGAGTAAAGAAGGGTTTTACTTTTTCAATTATCAAATTTTTAGATTAAAATATTGATCTAAAAATAGTGAAGGTGGCTATACCATAAAAAATTAATCCATTATAGGATATACAAAATTACAGTAGGCATTAACCATTAGCTCTCTTTCTATCTGTATTTCACAAAAAGTTATGTTGAGGCCCTCAACATAACTTTATGTACAATAAAAAGGGTATAATAATTAAATTGTAAGTGTTTACTAACAAAATCTTAAATACTGTTAAAATTAGGAATTTCATGGTTATTTATTTTATAAATATAATGAGTTGAGCTTTACTTCTGGTTAATTGTTGTACAAGCAAAGCATTGTTTATTTGCTATCTGAAGTTGTACAAGTACAGCTCCATTCATACAAGTGGTTCATACAAGTCAGGAAAACATTAATATGGGAGAGAGTTCCAAATGATCAAAGTGCGGAAAAAAAACCCAGGTAAATTAAATAACTAGACAAAATAAACTTTTTTATTTTGTCTAGTTATTTAATTATTTAAACCTTATGACAATTGGAAAGAGAATCGTTGCCTTTTGCGTTTTTGGAGCTTGTCTGGAAGAGAAAGAGCATTATTAAAAGAACCAGTTCGAATATGACAACAGTTTACCTTGCAGGTACGAATAAGAGATTAATAGAGGTAGAGAATGGAAGTAATTAGGATTAAGATGGAGCAAATGGTGAGTACAATAAAGAAAAATAACTTTAGCAGATGCTAAGCAATCAGTTGTATTTATGGTTTCTGTGAGAGGCCAGTGATGAACGCTAATCCTAAAAGACTTAAAGAAGAGTATCCAGTGATAGGGTTACCATTCATCAATTTAGAAATGTTGACAGTATTTCTATAGCTGTTTGCAATAAATAACTGAGTTTTGTTGGAGTTATAGTTCACAAGCCACTGCAAGTTTGTGCAACCTATTCTGTTACAGAAGTGAGACCAGATTTAAGTGCTTAGAAAATAATCTTAAGAATGAGCTTATCTGATTCTAAAAAAATTTGCATGAGTTTCAAAAGAAACTTAATTCCAATGTCAAAAACATTGATGATGTATGTTTTGTTTTTAATTTTACTGATGATGATTAAATGTAAAAATACTTTTTGAATTTATCAATTCAATTTAGTGTGAGGAAAAGAGAATGATTTTTTTCTCTATTCTCAAAAATTAAAGAATAAAGATTTAAACAAAATGCTAATTGAAAACAAATACATCACAAACATATTTGAATAGTTTAGGTTCAGTTACCATTTTTTGTGATTATTTTAACAATATTTCTAAAATATTGATGCCTGCAGGCCTCTTTCATGGGTATATTGTCACTCCAAAGTATTATTGCCTACATGCTTCTGTCATGTTACATCAAAGTATATATATTGTGTATTTTCAAACTCTTTATTTTAATTTACTCTAAATATTATTAATATTATTACATTATTTTAGCATTATACATTAATACATTATTTTAGCATTACTTTTATTAAAAAATTATTTATCTGAAAAACTTTTTATCAGTTTATCAGTTTTGAAGTTGCGATTCTGAACTTTAGGAAGTTTAAACATTTCTACATTTTCCAAAATATATTTTCTATATATTTTAATTTCATATATGTTATTTTACTAATTATTATGCTCTATATTTTTTTGTAATTTTTAGGTTGGGATGCTTTTCTTTGGTCTTATTATCATAGCAGTGTTATGTCAATATGAATCTAAACATTTTGACTTGGAACCACGTCATCGACACTATTATGCATCACTACTTCACAAAAGAGATGTTCCCAATATTCAAGTAGAAGGTAATTTTTATATGTCCTATGTTTATATTTTATTACTATATAGGTTCAAGTGAATTTGCTTTTTATAGTTTTATGTTGTCAGTCTCATGTTGTTTAAAACTTATTATTTCAGATTTTTTTATTTGGTATCTTATCTGCAATTTAATTAAGGTTCTTTAAATTTTTGTTGATAATAACTTTTTCATCAAACTTTGATGAGTTATTAAAAAAATAGCTCTGTAATAGCAAGTCATTAATTTGTACAATGTAATCACTAGCAATAATCATATTGTTATTTGAATTTGAAAAACAAAACTATGATTTGCATTTAGAAAAAATTATCAAATTATGAACCAACTGGGAATAATAATGTAAAACCTGGTTGTGAACCAGAAGAATAATTGTTTACAGTGTGCAGTGTGTTTAATTTAAACTAAATTGAAATAAATAGAAAATATTACTGAGAACACACCACAAAAATGAGGAACTAAAACTAGTCAAAAAAAATAACTCTAGTAAGTTTTTTAGTTACGTAAATAAAAATCTAAACAACCCCAAAAAAATATATCCTATAAAAACCAGTAGCAACTTTACTACTAGCAATGTTGAAATCATTGAAGTGTTTAACAAACTCTTTGATAATGTTTTTAGGTAGATGACAGAAATTTGCTTAAAATAAATACTTTTGTTAGTGAATATATTATGATGAATTTTGTAGAATTTTTAGCAAAGATAGTTCATCAAAAACTAAAAAATCTAAAACCTAACACATCATTTGGACCTGATGGTATACCAAATATACTTTTAAAACAGTTAGCACATATAATTTGTATTCCCCTTTCTTATATATTTAAATCAAGTTTTACGTTAAGCCTATTACCAAAACCATAGCTTCAAGCTTTGGTTTTCCCTTTTTTTTAAAAAAGTTCTTCTTCAGATGCTAACAACTATAGATCTATCTTGCCACATGTACTAGCTGTTGTGTCATGGAAAGTATTCTTGGAACATTATGTCATGGAAGTTCAAGTATCGCTGATTATCTAGCATTTTGGGTTCAATGTTATTTTTATTATACATTAATGATCTACCCTCTACAGTAAAATATCTTAATTGTTCTCTAATGTTATATGCTGAAAATATCAAGCTATATACTTCATTTAAGGATGCTGATTACAGTCACAACCTTGCTTTTGCCATTTATAAAGTTTATCTCTGGTCAAAAAAATGGCAGTTAAAAGTAGCCAATAATAAGTATTTTACTCATAGAATACTTCATTTTGTAAAGGTATGTATTATAAATATCAGTTAGGAGATCATAATTTAACCTGGTCTACAAACCTAAAAAATCTTGGTGTGACCATGGATTCTTACTTAAATTACAGTATTCATATTCCAAATATTGTTATTCCATCAAACATTCAAGGATATTTAAACCTTTAGTGTTTTAAAAGTCGCAATCCACCTGTTATCATTAAAGCCTGCACTACCTATATAAGACCAATCTTAGAATATTGCTCTCCGATTTGGTCACCAAAACGCACTGAAATGAATAAAGCAATGGAAAGAGTGCAAAAGGGTTTTACAATAAGAATTGCTAACCTAAATAACTTTTCATATTTTAATGGACTTAGAATTCTTAGTTTGGAACTAGTAGAAATTTGTCGCCTGAAGCAAGACGTGATTACATATTACAAAATTCTAAACAATTTAGTTTGCCTAAATAAATTAGGTTTCTTTTTAATTGACCTTTCCCCTTATTATTAATTCACACAATTCATTATGGTATTTGTATGTACAGAAAAATCAACAACTTGCAATTCATAGTTTTTTTAATTTTTCATTATTTCGTGGCTTGCTCGTACGTAGATAATAGTTTTCTTTCTTATAATTAACTACATTTATGCCAAAATCTTTTGCAAATCTAATTGTCTCTGCAGGAAAATAACTGCATTGTAATATAAACAAATATTTCAACACAGTTGTTGTTGAATTTCGTTAGAGAAGCTTGTTTGAAGTATATTTTAAAAGTATGCATAAGTAAAAGAATATATAATTAATTAATTAATTAATAAAAATAAATATTCCTGCTGATTCTAGATTTTTTAAAAGCCCTATCATTCCACTAAATGCAACATTTTGTATAATTACAAACAAGGAATTTAACAGCGATGAAAAAAAAAAATCTCTAAAGATTTAATGATCAATATAATTTCTAAAGATTTAATGGTCAAAATAAACTCTAAAAGTTTAATGGTCAAAAGACAACATCTCTGTTTCCTATAACACATCAACATATATTTACTTATATAGTATCAGATGGTATTTTGAAAGAAGAGCTTCTAAACATAAATTAGTTTTTTATCAGTTATTCAAAGAGATCTATGTAAAATAAATTAGAGTTAAACCAAATATTTTATTATATAGAATTTAACCAAGGAATGACAATGGCTGGGTTAATTATTGAAATTAAATTTGGCCAAAATCATTTTGTGAAATATTTATTAAGGAGTGAAAAAATGAAAAAATGTTGTAAAGTTTAAGTCTAGTTATAATGAAAAAATGTGTACATTGTCTGGATTATTTACTTAAAACTAATTTGACTGAGGAAAATTAAAGCTTGCCATAACGTTAATCAATGTTGAGAAAATAATTCAAATTAAATCAGTAACTAAAGATCAATACAAAAACAAAAATAGATTGAAGAAGAAAATAAAAAACTTATTGCACCAAATTTTGGTACAGTTATAAACCGTAGAAATAATACTCCTCCAATTTCATTGTTAAAAAAGCTTATAAGAAACTGTGATAGTAGTTTGCAGTCACAAGCTTGTCAGTGGAGTATTGAAAATGAAGATGTTGCTTATGAAAAGTTTAAAGAAAAAGTAAACTTTGATGCTAAAAAAAGTTTTATTGATACAAGCTTTTTGTGTACAAAAAGCTTGTACCAATAAAACTTTTTGTATTTAAATAGTAATAGACAGCAAAAAATTGAAATCAAACAGTTAATTTTACCAATGTCAAGGTATCAAAACTTTTATAGAAAAGAGCCAAATTAACTTTGCTCTATACAAAATAATAGACTTTTTTGCCCAATCAATTAAATTTGCAAGCGAAAAATGATAAACAACAATGAAAATGATAAAAACAATAATTTTCATATACTCGACTAGGTTATTTATTTACTAGCCGAGACGGAAACATCCTAATAGCAGAGCTAATCAAGACGAATTAACTCTATCGACTTTGAGAAATACTTATCTGGCTAACTAGTTTTTGTTTTATAACTGTGGTCTTATATATAATTGTGGTATTATAAATAATATGTGGTATTATATATAATATATATTTTGTAAATTATCTATCATATGTGTTATATGATTGTAGGGCATGTTGTCAGAGTCCTTCATATTTTATGGACCTGCGTGTCCTTTAGAATATGTATCACTGTCCTAATAAAATTTAATATAATCTAATCTAACTTTTATAGTGTCATTCAAAATTCAAAACTTTTTTTTGTGTAAATTATTTATGTTTATATGTGATTAATTTAGTTTTGAAATTTTAGATATAAAATTCAAGTGATTTACTTGCTGGAAAAATATTTGTATCTCTTACAAAAGGGTATTCAAATATATTATTCAATATTTTTAAAATCTTAAAATCTATGAAGATTAAACCAATATGGGCATTATGAGATTTTTACTAACTAGGGATAAGTTTTGGGGACAATAACTCGAGTTCATCATAAATTCATGAATCTAACATTGTTTTTGAATATTTCAAACATTTTTTTAAACAGTAATTAGCATGAAAAAACCTAAACCCAGAAACAAAAATGTATTGAATATTAAGGGTGGATATACTACAAAAGATAAAAACTACTTACTAAAAAAGTTTCATTAAATCAATATTGTCATATTCTTTAATAATATATTAAATAACTTGTAGTGTCTTTAAAATAATTATCACTTTTTCTCTTTTTTTATTAGTTTTTTATTTTAATAAGTGTTAAAGTTTTATTTTATTAAGTGTAGTTTTTTTTTTTTTAAATTATTATGTTTCCTAATCGTCCTTAATGATTGAGAAATTTGGAAAAATACGTCGTGCATTTACAAAAAATCTAAACTCATTAATGAAGGTTCTGGCAACATTTAAGAACCGTCATTTAATATAGAAGCATTTTTTAAATTGTTTAAAATTTTAATCATAATGGTTTTAATGATTTAAAACTTTGTTTTGGTTCGTTTATCAAATTTATAAAATAAAATCAAAACAAAAACTTTTATTTAATATAATACAAAACATAGTAATTACAAATAAAGTAACATTACAAAATAGTAGGGCATTTTAGTAGTAGTTTTTTTTTAAGTATATTTAAAAAACATAAAAGTTAAATCTATTAAATATGCACTAATATGAGCGGTGTTGAATTTTTTGTTTTTATTTATAACTCCAAAAGAAATTAACATTTTAAATTCAACTATTTTAAATTTTTTGAAGCGAAGCATAGTTAACACTCCTTTTTTTTATTTCTGATGATGTTGTTAGATAAAAGTTTACTGATGATGTTGTTAGATGAACATTAAAGATCACAAGAATTTATTACTTATAAAATATTTTCATATTTATCTAACTAAGACATATTAACTAGAAGTCAAACAAAGTATTCTGGAAAATTTATATTTGAAAGTAATCATACTAATTTGTAGAGTTTAAATATTTTTTTGATTTATTTTATTTCTTGAGTTTCTAATATAATTTTTACAGGCTTTCTTTGTCTTCTAACCTATTTGTGTTTGATAAATATGAAAATGTTTTTAAAGTAATAAATTAAGCTTGACAATGTTTTTTTTGTTTTGTATTAGGAACACAATCTGATTCTTTGTGATAACTCTATCTGAATTATTCAAGATAGCCTATGATTAAAATTGAGCTATACACCTGCATTTTTTATAATTCAACTTTCCTTCAGTAACCAAGAAAACAGAAACAGTAAGTCAACAAAAACTTAAGAAACAATTTGATATGGTTGTTATGGCTGTTTCAGTTACATTGTCAAGTTACTCTCAGGCACTTAATACATGATGGGGTGGGAATAAAAAGGTGGGTTGGAATTTTTTTTCCAGATCTAATAAATGGAGGGAGGGAGGAGGGGGGAGTTTGTAGGCCTAAAGTTCTGTTTAAGTGACTTCTTTCTGCATTTTTTTTCAATATCAGTTACAGTCCTAATAGTTTGAACTCATGACTTTTATCTCATATATAGGTAGGTTGTTTGGTTATATACTGAATGTTTTTTTTTTGGCTGAACTGAGTATTACTGTTTATTACCATATTGTATCACCATCAAATGACATTTCTATAAAATGACATAGAACATTGATCTTGCGCTTTTTTTTTTGAGTTCTTTCTTTCCTCCTTAATTTTATACCTAATTTTTCAGATACAGATTCTTGTGTACTATCTAGAAATTTATACTTTCTCTGCGTTTATAAGCATACACGGCCAACTTGGCCCATTATGATCCACTATATGTAAAAAGTTACATACATACAAATTTTGAATATTTATACTATTATTCCAAAATCAAATATTTTTATTATTTTTTGTCCTATTTATTTAAGAAAAGTTAAAACAAAAAAAAGGTATAAGGTATTAGATTTTAATTTTTCTAAAAGTTAATCTACACATCATTATTAAAACTATCAAAAACATTTTGTTGCTTGAATTTCTCAGTAACCCTTTCTGTTTTTAAATGAGCACTTTCATTCATTTATTGAAAAATCTTTATAGTTCTAATTGAATTAAATATAGATCAACAACTCAAACTTTTAATTAAACATTGAATCAATCTTGAAGTTGGATTAAATTTTATTAAAGAATATTAGAACTGGTTCTACTTGGTTTATATATTTAGATCTACTTTTTCAAAACTATTTCTCTTATATTAAACTAAAAAATTCTTTAAACTATGAAACATTAGATGAATAAACAGACTTTTTTAAAGCTATAAAAGTGATATGTTGCTTTGTCATTAATATAATTAATTGTTTTGTTATTAATATATTTATTAATATAAAATGTTTTGTTGTTGATATAATTAATATAGTATTAAACAAATAAACACTTTTCTGATAACATTTTTTTGTTCAAAAAGTTTGTAATGAAAGTTTTTAACTGGAGCCTAGTTTGCATGTTTAATATATACATCTATTTATTTAATTTAGATTCTCTAGGATGTTTCTTACATGCATAATATGGATGTAAAAATATGTTACAAATGTTACATGCATATATGCATATATTATGTTACTAATAGTATAATGTACTAAAGTAAAAAAAATAAATTTTACAAACTATTAAAAAGTTTAATTTTTATTTGGTTTAATAAATACTAAAGTATATGTTCACATAAAATTAATTATAAAAGAAATTCAGGTTTTTTTATTTATACTATTGAATATCAAGTTTGTAGAAGTGGTAAAGTGGTATGACACTTAATTTGTAAGCAAGAGCTAAGGGAGCAGTTTGTGTTTCAGAGTTATTGGATTGAAAGAGAGTACTGGGACCCACTCTAGTAGTACTAGGACCCACAATTGTAAAAAATAAATTAAAAAACTTTTGATTATAGTGCCCTCTAGAGTTTTGGGAGGAAAATTGTTTTTAATAAAAAAAGAAATTATTTATATAGATTTACTTTATTAAAGCCTTGTTGAAAGCTTTATTTTGATTACAGATGGTTTACCTAGCTTTGCTGCACTGTTTGGAAAAAGTTCTCCTGATGGTAGTACCTCTTATGAAGTTTTGGGATGCACCATTAAAAATACAAAAAATGGTTGTCTTTGGACATTAATACCTGACAAAACATGTCTTGAGAAGCTATCACTCGGTAAAATATTTGAAATGCTATCAAGCAAATCTGAGAAGTTGAAAAGTTTGCAAAATTTGACAAAAAGTATTTTTTCTCCTGGTGCATTTGTAGTCAAGCAGTTAATTTTAACGACATGTGGTGACTCAAAAGGTAATGTGCAATTTAGTTGTCAATCTGTTCAACCTTTTGATGTTATTAAAGATAAAGTTAAGGTATATATATATTTTTTTTAATTTTAAATTAAAGTATATTGTTATATACTATATACTATATTGTATTGTTAAGGTATATATATTTTGATTGTTATTAAAGATAAAGTTATGGTAATTATTTTGATTTAATAATTAAGAAAGATGAATCTCAACACAATTAAACTGATAAAATCTCAAACAATAGAAGTCTTGATAAACTTTTGTATTTATTTAAAATGGTAGTAAATAAGGTTAGTAAGCTAATTTTTGTGATGTGATAAACTCCTGTTCTTTGTCTTGCATCCGTTCTATAGTATAAAAAGCTCAAAAAAATGTCAATGGAACAGATTGCATTTTTGAAATTTTCCAACAATCTCACTATAACTTGTATAGTTAGTCAAAACTCTGATTTAAAAAAATTAAATAAAAAACATGTTAAATCTTTTTATAAAAACATAAAACATCAGTTTATAACAGAAGTGTCCCTTAAAAAAAAAAAAAAGTAGTTCATTTTTATGAATTAAATTTATGAATTATTTTTGTTTATTATTTTTAAATATTCTCTTGAACAAGATTGAGTAGAAAACATGAATTGATTTACAAACTTGGGTATTAAAAAAAGTTTCATGTAAAATCTACTTAGTATTAACTCTACTCACCGTGTTATATTTTTACAAAAATATTTTTCTTTACTAAAACTGTTCAGCTATTTATCAGGTGACTAAAATGTAATAAAAATAAAGTTAAATCAAATTACATGCAATGTATTTTAGAGATGTACCATTAGTATACTAATAAGTGTATATACATACAAGTTTATTACATACATTTCAAAGAGCTTCTATTATAGAGAGAAGGTGTATTCAAAGAGCTTCTATTATAGAGAGAAGGTGTATTAAAAGCTTAAGTTACATTAAAAAGCTATAAATGACTTGTATACTATATAAATTATTTTACATAGAATATCTTTAGATATCTAGAATATCATAGATAATCTTTAAAGTATAACAATGTTTAAAGTGTTTTTTGAAACATAAGTATTGAAATATTGTACTCTTTTAGATAACATTAAATGTTACACAAAAATGAATAAATAATAAAACACCAATATTAATATATTCAAAAAAAGTAATAAATAAAAGTTAAATAACTAATCTTTTACACTAGAATGGTTTGTGGTTCACCTATGGTTTAATGGTTTACTTTTTTTTAGATAGTTAGTGGTGAACTCAACTTGAAATTTAATTATATGGAGTTGCAAAATGAGTTTGCTTTTACTAATATTGAACTTGACATAAAAGGTAAAGTTGAAATTGCTGGTCTCATTGTATCAGTTCAAGTACAAAAAGATAAAAAAAGTTCTTCATCATCTATAAAAATATTTGCAGAGGAAATTAAAGTTACTGATTTTTCAAAGTTCTTTTTAAAAACTAAGCAGGAGGCAGTATCTGAAGTAATAGCTGGGATTGAAGATAGTAATGGTGATATTATTGTCAATGATGGAGGAATGTTCTCTAAGATATTTATTGAAAAACCAGTAATTAAAATTATGAGAAGTGAAGATGGAAGCTATGAAATTATTATAAATGGTAAAGCTACTGGAATAACTGGTCTAGGAGATATCAATGCATTGTTGGTTATACAGAAGCCAACAGATGGTCCTGTTGGAGTTGGTATTGTCGCTTCTCTCAAAAATGTTCAGCCTTTAAAGGTTATTTCTGCAATTATTGGCAAAGATTTAAATGACATAGATATTTTAAAAGATCTCCTTTTAGATATATCAATTGAATATGCAAACATAGATATATTAAAGTTAAAAGATACTGAAATTAAAGAACTTTTATCAGCTTCAATTCCAAGCCATTCTGCAACTCTTTCAGAAGGTACTATTATTAGTCTTAACATTCCTATAAACAAAATTCTAAAGAACATAGGTTCTCCTGCTAATCTAAAAAACATACCAAAAGAGTTATCATTTCAAATTATTATCAAGAGCGAGAAAATTTCATTTGTTTTCCCTCCAGATATTTTTGAAGATGGAATGAATATTTTAGCTGCATTAGCACCAAATGCTTTTGATCTTCTAAATAAATATTTGTTCAAGTCAAAGTTTAAGATTCTTTTTAAAAAGTATGATGTAAATATAAAAACAAAAGTAGTTGAAATTTCTATATCAATTCCTGATGAGGTATGTTTACTTATATGAGGTATGTTTACTTATATGAGGTATGTTTACTTAAATGAGGTATGTTTACTTATATGAGGTATGTTTACGTTTATGAGGTATGTTTACGTTTATGAGGTATGTTTACTTATATGAGGTATGTCTATGTATATTAACTGAAAATCAAATTATATTTATGATATTATTTTATTTATGTTTTCTGCAAATGAAACAACAACAAAAACAACAACAAACACAATAATTATTTTTGTTTTATTAGATTGCTCTTGGAAATACCTTCATATCTGTTAAAAATGCAGAATTTGAACTTAAACTAGATGAGAATGCAAAGTTTCGCTTCTTACTTAAGGCCGAGTTACAACTTGCTGGCTCCTCAATTAAAATAGAAGTTGAGAAAAAAGATGAAAAATTTGAGTTAAAAGGTAAATTTTGTTTTTGAATAAAAACAATTTTTTTTTTAAAAACTGTTTAAAAACTAAATTAAAAACATAAAAGTTATACGGATAGTATATCACTCTGTTTTTAAAATTTTTATATGAAATCTAATTAATTTTATTTTATTTTCTAAATTCAATTAACATTGCAAATAAACATTAATCTTGATTACTATTGTTTTGCAATAGCAGAATGGATTAGTTTCAAAAATTTTGTAACTTTACTAATGGTAAAGTAATATGAAAGTTAATTTTAAATATAAACACAAAAAATAAGAAAAAAACTATAATTTGATATACCATTCATAGTTGCATAACATAAGTGACAGTAGTGCAGTTGTTAAAAAATCATTAAATACTTATTAATTAAGTATTCAATATGGTGGTGGTGTAGTTGTAGAGCGCTTGCTTCATAAGTGAGAGATTTCGAGTTCAATTCCCACCATCTCCGTGGTATACTGTGCTAAACCTTGTTTGTCAAAGTTTGTGACTTAGTGTTATAGAGTTGAGGGATGGTTGTAACTACTATTAAAAAAATCATTATTACTTTTCTTAATACTGTAAAATATTTCAGATAAAAACAATGTGTATAAATGTTTTCATATCATTATTGACTAATAAATCTTTGTACCCTTTTTATGTCATTTTCTAAAAAGTTTAGTCAATCTAGAATATTTAGTTATGCATAAAAAATGTCATAAATCTAAATGTTGTAAAGCTTTATTAATAATTTAATAAAATAATATGAGTTATTTAACTCTTTTAAAAATTGAAATTCATTGTAACTGGTACCATGCAGATTAATTGTTTTCTTTCACAATCTTTTTGATAACATCTACTAAACCCTCTTAACAACCTCCCTACTAAACCCTCTTAACAACCTCCCTACTAAACCCTCTTAACAACCTCCCTACTAAACCCTCTTAACAACCTCCCTACTAAACCCTCTTAACAACTTCTCAGTTACATTTTCTTTTTTCAATTCATTACGCTTTCACAAATTTATTTCTAATTTAGGCTCTATTGCATTGCTTACATCTACTGAACTCATTAATGCTTTTGGTTCCAAAGAACTAGATGACAATTTAAAATCAAAAATGTCCAATTTTAATTTTGGAATAAAAGATCTTCAATTAACTGCTCAGTTTGGACAAGGAGTTTCGCAAGAAGTTAGGTAATTTCATTGCAATTATTTTTGCATTTTTTTTATATTACTGATATTTATTATAGAAAAACAAAAAATGAAAAAACAGTAATTATCAAATTTGTATAAATATTTATTAGTTAGCATTATATTTTATTTATAAAATGTGTAGATTAGTTGGTGTTCCTATTTTATTTAATTGGGAAGGAATGAAATTTGAAGCGTACATGCTAAGTAAACAGGTTCCGCTTGATCAGCTTACAAAGTTTTCTGAAAACACAATAGCAAGTGCTTCTCAGTTCAACAATCAAAGCAATAAATATGAAATAAATCCATATTTTTTTAAAATAAAAATAGGTCAGTTATTTTGTATTTATTTTCAAAGCCCGAAAAAAACACCTTTTTTTATGTATAAATATAAGTTTGAAGTAATTCAACTTTTAGCTAAAAGAAATAGAATTTTATCAAAAGAAACAGATGATGAAGATACAGATTATGATGACACAACTGATGGAGTGGAAAGCTCCGTACAAAGAAGTTTTGATATTGACAGCGAACCAGTAACACAGAGTGTATCAAGCACAAAAATAAAATCAGACGACGCAAGCAAAAGGATGATGAGTGAAAAACAAATGGGTTTGGCAATTTTTATGAAAGATATTCGAATTGACAGTATTTTTGAAAATTTGTTTAACAAAACTATCATGGGTACTAATTGGATGGTCAACCTTAATATTGGTAAAAAAATTTATTTTGAAACTATTATTATATATTTTTTTATTTGTATATTATTTGTATTTCTTTTTTTAAAGTTTTTATTATCAATAAAGTCAGATAAAGTGAAAAAATTTTTTATTTAAAATTTTCTGTATAACAAATAATTTCAAAATTGTATATTAGGCATATAATACATATTAGATAGTGATCATTATACATAAACAGGTATTTTTCATAACACATTAATTTTGAATTAACATAAATATATTCTAATTTTAATTAAAAAATATATTGTCAACTCTTTTTTATTTCTAATTTCATTTTTAATTTTTACCAAAATAATTAAGTATCATCATTTGACAATATAACTTAAAGAAATGTAAATTGCTTGTACATTTGACATATCGGTAAAAATAATTAAATAAATCTGTAAAAATAATTCAACAAATGGTAAACAATTTCGAAAATTTGATCAAGTAACTAAAATTAAGATAACTTAAGCAAATATTTTTCATGGTCACTTTCACTTAAACAAACTAAATTAGATGCAACCATTTCTTATTGAAGTAAATAAATATAACTTTTTATAGAGACTCAATATTTTTGGAATTTATAAAGCATGTTTTATGCATTTATATATTAATATGAAATGAGTTTGATGCAATTATACAATTGTTTTGTGAGTGATTTTTAGTTTTTTGCGAACAAAATACCTTTTTATGAATTAAAAGAGAGTATTAACACTTTTAATTTATATAAAAATTAATAAAAAATTGAGTACAAATTAAGTTTACACCACAACAAAACTTTGTATTCAATTAAATTTATTTTTTTAAATAACACTGTACAACAAACTTTTACATTTATAAAAGTTTATGAAAGCAATTATCTTTTTTATACTAATTTGACTGTGTTGATTTCAAATTTCAAATCAGTATATGTCCATCACCCACAGCTTTTTAAAAAAATTAAGATATCCTTTTTTATGTTATGTCATGAACATTGTAATGTTATTCTGTGTATACACATCAATTAATTTACCTAACTGCTTTTTTACACATAGTTTATTGTTGTTCTCCATTCAGATATTATAACAAATCTCTAGTAATTTCATTCTGCTATCTTATTACGGCTTTTTGAAGCTGTGTGAATCATTCATTGTTATACATTACATATAAAGTAAAAATTATAGCTTTGTTATACATTATAATATACAGTAAAGAAATAACAACAAGCCTTCACAAACTCAAAAGCCTCTAAAAACTGTATATTGATTATACATATTTGCTGTGCGAGATATTCATTATGGCTGTAAACTTGGTTTAAAAATATATGTGGACCTTTTGCAATAGTTATTATGGCAATCATAGATCATCTGCCATCAAGATCATGGTAAGATCATGTATCTGACTTCTAATTTTGTTTTGACATCATGAATGGATTTTATTAAATGCTGCTGTCAAAGTTTTCGGAAACAAACTGTGGACTTGACACCTCTATTTTCTATGAACGAAGATTTGTGTAGTTGTAAATTCCTGCTTTAAAATTCTGTTTAACAAGTTTAATATTGAGAATAACACACAAAACTGGTGCTTCTTCATTGATGCACCAAAATTTGGCATTAGCTGTTTTTCTTTACAATCTTAATGTATATTTATCTGTTGCTTATTCTTGTAAATTGGCTATCTATTCTACTTTCAAGGTCATTGCCATTTTGACTGAACAACAGTTAGAAAATACAAAATACTGTTGTTTCTTGCCTCTGGTATAGTCAAAATTGTTTTTAACACTATACAAGGATTGGTCAGCCAATGCGCAATGTAAGTATTCCTGATGCCAGCAACACTGACAATCTTTTTTTAATTGGAAGTAAAAATATAATATTGTAACCTCTACTCTAACTGGTAAAGGCCCTTGATAAGTAAAAGTGCTGCCTTCAGATATCTGGTCGAGGAATTTCTTACATTGAGTGAGGGCAAGAATAATGAGAGGATTTTTGTATCTGACATTAGACTACTCTTAGATCGGTTCGAGCTTACTTTAGATGACTTTCAATTGACAGCTTGGAAAGTATTCTGAACTATAACCAAAGGATTCTTCGCAACCATTGTTCTCTCAACTACTCCTCATTCAACTACTGGTTCAAGCATATGAAGCTAAGAGATACAAAATGTTCCTGATGCTCCATTTTTCTGATGTTACACATGTATATTTTCCCTGACAAAATGGGTTTTTTAAGTGATGAGCATAAAGAGCAATTTCCCTAGGATGTAGCTGTTATGGAGAATAAAAAAAAAAGGAAAACGGTCACTTGCATTGCTAGCAGACTTTTTGAGAATGTTACAATGCAATGCCTCTGACCTGCCTCACAAGCAGAAATCTTACACCAAACACTTCTAGTGCAAATAAGAACTGTGATTACAGTTAATTGAATACTGTGAAATGTACTATAGTAGAAAAATATTTTAAAAATTTTTTTAAAATCAAAGTTCTCTATAAAATATCAAAAATCTAAAAACAATGTGTAAAACTATCGTAAAAATCCAAAAACAATTGTATAACATATACAAAGCTTCACTGATGGAGATAAAACTACATCAATTTTGAAATCAGCACATTCGATTAGTAAAACAGATAATGGCTTTCATGAGTTTTTTTTAAACATTGTACAGCGTAGTTCTAATTTTTTTTTTCTTCCTTTAGTATCCTTTAAATGTAAAAGTAATATGTTGGAAATTTTTTTTCAGCACTCGTTATTTCTAGTACAGACAAAAATTTATTCACCATACCAGAAGTTAAAAATGCTGTTAAAACTGTAAATAAAGGTTGGTTTTTTTTTTTTTTTGAAAAATAATAACAATCAGCAACATAAAATTTTTTTTTTTTTTTTTTAAAAAAAAAAAAAAAACTTTTATGTTGCTGATTGTTATTAGTATAAAATAATTTACTAGTTTAATAATTTACAATTACAAACATTTTAAGGATTCCTGAAAGGTTTATGTTTGGGAATCTTGTTCTTTTACTATTAGTTCAGTTTTTAAAAAAAAGCCTCTGGTTCTATTTTCAAAGCTGTGTTTTATATGCGGTCTGCAAACTATTCATTTTCTGCAAAAATGTTGTAGAAAAAAAAAAAAAAAGAGAAATGCTTTTAAACAAATTCACTTTCAACAAGGCTGCAAGCAACCACTATTAGAGTTTGAAGTTACTGGAAGAGAAAGGATGAAGTTCATAAAGTAAGATAACAACCAACAGGCGACTTAAAAGGTTGCAAGTTATTTGAATTAGGAAAACAAGATGAAGGGAACAAATTCCAAAGAACTGATGTTTAAGGAAAAAAATTGATGGAAGAGAATTGATGGAGCACTTAGGAACTGTCACAGTTAGTAGAATGAGACTTGATTAAATGACGAGTAATACAATAATGAATTTTAGGAGATAGCGCAAGAGATGCTAGCTTTTCAAAGCAGCGTCTGTTATAGTATTTATAGAAAAAGAAAGAGAAGCAACATTACGATGATATGACAATGGTTTAAGGTTGGCTGCAAGAGCAGGTCCAACTATATTTTCAATACATTTTTGCACTTTGTCTAAAAGAAAAAGGGCATTATTTGAAGATCTGCTTTAGATTTGGCAACAGTATTCTATACAAGAACAATTAATCTTTATTGCCTGTACCACTTTCTTAATCCAAATTAGAATCTGAATTAAGAAAGTGGTATAGGCAATAAAGAGATGAAACCTTAGTGTTTAATGGAATCTAAAAGTAAGGCAGTCTCAGATTTTAAAGTTTTTGATTGTTGATTAATATGCTTTGAGCTTTTGATTTTGATTTTGATTTTTGAACTTTTATGTCTTTGTCTTGTTTTAAAGTAAAGATTGTGAATATATTATTAGTTAGCACATAGTAAAGTTATCAAACATTATTTTCATGTATATTTGATAAAAATGAATAAATAGAATTATACATGACCACCTGGTTGTAGCAATCTTTAAACTAAAGTATGTGTTTAATTTTTTTCAAATATATATTCAAAGTTTTTCTAAATATATTCAAACATATTCCAAATATATTCAAACATACTCCAAATATATTTAATCTTTTTCAAATATTGTTAACCTTACTTAAATATTCTTAATAAAAACCTATTTTTGTAATAAAACCTAAGTTTGTAAATAAAACCTATGTTTGTAAATAAAACATAAGTTTGTAAATAAAACCTAAGTTTGTAAATAAAACCTATGCTTGTAAATAAAACTTATGTTTGTAAATAAAATCTATGTTTGTAAATAAAACCTATGTTTGTAAATAAAACCTAAGTTTGTAAATAAAACCTAAGTTTTTAAATAAAACCTAAGTTTGTAAATAAAACCTAAGTTTGTAAATAAAACCTAAGTTTGTAAATAAAACCTAAGTTTGTAAATAAAACCTAAATTTGTAAATAAAACCTAAGTTTGTAAATAAAAGGAGAATAACTAGAATGAAATACGAACCTAAATTTAAGCTAAAACCAAAATGACATCTTAATTTATTTGAAAATTCATCTGAAAACATTTCTAATTAAACATTAATTTACCATTTCCAATGAAAAATTGATTTAATCAATCAATTTATTTTATCGCAAATGATTGGAAAAGTTTATTAGATATAGTCGTGGAGCTTTGGCAAAAATTAATTATACATATTTGCGGAGCTTGGGCAAAGTTATTAGATATACTTGTGGAGCATTGGCAAAATTTAATTAAATATATTCATGGAGCTTTGGCAAAATTTTATTAGTTATATTTGGGGAGCTTTGGTAAAAGTTAACCCTTTATTATCATAAAAAATTTTTAAGTTATAATTTGTATCTTTACAAACATATAAAGTGTTTTAAAAGTTCATTGCTGAGTATTGCTTTTAAGTGGACATTGCATCACTATTCAGAATTACATTTAAAAGTTAAGTGTTGGATATTTGTTGCTTTTAAGTGCTAAGTGTTTTTCATCCCTTTTAAGTCTTGGAAAGTTCATCGCTGAATAAATGAACTAATTTTAAACAAGTCATCTTGTTTCAGAATTATATGTAAATATAATCTTTCCATGTGTAGCAAATTCATTATAGCATTTATATGAATACCGCTGTCTAAACCATAATTTACCACCAGCATGCTGGTGTTAAATTACCTTCATCTTCTAATTCTATATATAAATTTATGATCCCTTTGAATTCTTATTCTATACATAAAGATATGCTTCCTTTATCTTCTGATTCTATATATAAAAAAGAATTTACTGAACTATTATATCCTTATATTTCTAGAAATCTTTCTATTTGTTATTCTATATTTCTATTTGTACTAACTAACTACTATGCTTCTATGATTTTGAATTTTTAAAAAGGCTTTTTTGCAAAGTTAATTACAAAAAAGTATTTTAGCCTTAAATTTTTTAAGTTAAAATGCTATAGTGTGTATATAAAAAAAATGCTATAAAAAAATATTTTGTATTGTTATTACCTGTTATAGTCTTTATATGTATAATGTAACAGTTTACATTATACATATAAATAATAAATTACAACTTTATATGTACTATGTAACAAAGTAGGAAAAGTATTCAAGGTGAATAGGGTTGTTCTATAAAAAGTTATACTGTATTTCACCAGTGTAAATAATCTATATTTTTGCAAAACTAAATTTAAGTAAAACAGAATGAAGTTCATTCTAACTCTGAATTACCTTGCAATGAATAATTTTTTCTTTAAAAAACTAAATTACAAGCCTGAATATGCCTGAATTACAAGAAGAAATATGTAAAAATCTTTTAATAAGCATGTTAGCATTAAATTGTATATTGTACAATAAAATTTGAAGAAACTCTTTAAAAAACTTGTTCAGGTTAAATTTCTTTAAATCTTCTTTATATTACATTTGTGTACATTTATTTCAGTAATCTTCTTGTTAATCATGTTTTGTAAATATGTTGGTCCATCCTGAAATATTCTGATATTGTCCTATATCAATCAACAAACCTAAATGGTGATATTCCTCAACAAAAGTTGGTGCAAACCTCTATTAGATAATCTCTCTTTATTTATTCCATTAGATTCTTGTAGCCACTTCTTCCTAAGACCACCAGAATTTTTAGCAAGTTCACCCCATAAAATCAAGTTCAAATTTATATTAAAATTTGCACATGAAGACATAAGAATAATTTGTTGATCAATGCAAAAAATGTTTGTCTCAACTTTTCTTTTGCCAGAATCAGAAGGGCTATATATATACATATATATATACATATATATATACATATATATATACATATATATATACATATATATATACATATATATATACATATATATATATATATATATATACATATATATATATATATATATATATATATATATACTATATATATATATATATATATATATATATATATATATATATATATATATATATATATATATATATATGTATATATATATGTATATATATATATATATATATATATATATTTATTTATATATATATATATATATATATATATATATATATATATATACACATTTATATATATATATATATATATATATATATATATATATATATATATATATATATATATATATATATATATATAT
Organism: Hydra vulgaris; assembly: GCF_038396675.1. Taxonomy (NCBI): domain Eukaryota; kingdom Metazoa; phylum Cnidaria; class Hydrozoa; order Anthoathecata; family Hydridae; genus Hydra; species Hydra vulgaris. Next base: position 39,341,767 of record NC_088927.1, read on the forward strand.
ATATATATATATATTTATATATATATATATATATATATATATATATATAGATGTAATCCTAAAAATATTATTTATTTTCTATCATGTAATAGAGGTGATGGAAAAACGACATACATTGGTTAAACTAATAACCTAAGATTAAGAACCAATTAACACATTTGTATATGCAGAACGGGTATTGGTTCAGATAAATTTGATCAGCGTCTTTTTAAATCTGATAGAGTGAATCTTTTTTAATTATTAAAATAGCGAACCTTTTTTAATTATTAAATAGTGAACCTTTTTTAATTATTAAATAGCGAATCTTTTTTAATTAAATTGGATGTTCTATTTTATGTCAATGGAATGGTTTCATCTTTTTCTGATGTAAGTGCGGAAAAAATAGTGCCCAAAATTTTGTTGACACATATTGTCCCTCGTCTAAATTGATACCATTTTGTTGAGGGGCACATTGGTGGTACTGTATTTCAAGTGCCTTATGAACTTTCCTATCAATATTTTTAGCATCGACTTTAAGAGTTTTTGTTGTGCACATTGTTTCTTGCATGTGGCTAATGCAGATTGTTCCGTTTTATTTCCTATTGTACTGTTTTTGTGTGCTGTTTTAACAATAAAATATAAACAAAAATAAACAAAAAACTTTTTAGCTGAAGAGTTTTTAGCTGAAATTGATACAGTTTTTAGCTGAAATTGAATATGATACAGGCTTGGCCAGGAAGGCATGCAGTTTCACTCCATAATATGACCATGCAAATACTATATGATTTTAAAAACTTGGCCATGGCTGTTAAAAAACTAAAACTAAAACTTAACTTAAAAAAATGATAAACTATAACGATAAGATTATTAAAATTACGCTTGGAATTAATAACTTTGAATCATTTATCTTTGCTAATGTTTTTAATATATTTTTATGCGAAATCCTTTTAAATTTGCGTTAAATGTAAGTTTTTACTTTATTTATTTATGTTTAAAAAAAGAATTCTTCGCAGTAAACAAAAGAAAAAATTATTTCTTTAAAAAGCTGATAAAATTTTTGGAAAAAGTTTAAATGATAATAAAAAAATACTTATATAAATTATAATAAATATATAAATATAATATAATTATATAATAAATATATAAATTATAATATATTTCAGTCAGATCAGGTTATCCTGCTACTGGTAACATGTAACCCAGTACAATCTGCTTCATGTCCTGCTGCCTTGTAGGATACGCCTTTTTAGGCAAAGGCTAGGAGATGCCAACTTCGACTTAAAACACCCCCTGCCTTGGGGCTCTTGGTTGAGTAAAGGCTAGAGATGGTGTCTCGATAAAAATACTCATCTTGGGCAAATGTTAAATGCACCCGGCTACTGTCTTGTAGAAGGCCTCTTAGGCAAAGACTTAAGGGGTAAACAGATTCTATCTGTTTACCCCTTAAGTCTTTACCAGCCTCGCACCAGCCTCGCACCCCTTCTTCATCTAGGCTGGCGCAGATGTATTTTTAATGCATTGTTTCTAGTTTAGGATGTTGAATGCTGGATCTTCTTGACTCAATGCATGGGTTTTGCTTGTGTCTCTGTTTTTATGACTAGGCAACTCATTCTACCATCTCCTAATGAGGTTACAGCTCTAAAACTCAGTTTTATGGTTCTGTAGCTCTCAGAGAGGCTGATTCCATCAACAGCTAAAAAATATTAAAGTATTAACAGTGCCATGTTACGCATGGATGGTGTCCCTGTTTGTACTTTTGGTGTGCATTGCGGAGGCCACATTTGGAGCCCTTTGTTACGGCTTAGGGTTTATTAGTAGTAGTGAGGCAATTGCTTGGGCTATTAAACAGTGTTCTGAGTACTATCTATGCTTTGAGTCAAGTTTTTCAATCTAATTTAAAAATGAATAAAGTCACAAAAACTATAAAATACAAAAAACCATCATCATCACCAAGTTCTCTAAACCTATCATTCGCTAATATTTGTGGTCTTCGAAGTAACTTTTCTTCTGTTGAGTCTTATCTCTTGCAAAGTTCACCAGACCTACTTGCTCTTTGTGAGACTAATTTGAGTTCAGCTGTCTCATCTTGTGATTTTAGTGTTGACGGTTATCTTTCTTTAATTCATAAAGACTCCAATAGTCACATGCTTCGCCTGGGCATTTACATTCGTAATAATTCACCCATTTGTCGTGAAACTAGGTTTGAATCCACAGACGATTCTTTCATGTGCTTTCGTTTAGCACCACTTCACTCTATTGTCTTTCTCTTTGTTCTATATCGCTCTCCTTCATCTCAAGACTGCACTCTTTTTAATGTTATTTCTGATCATATTGACCAAGCTCTCTCTCTTTATCCATCAGCTAATATAAATGTTGTTGGTGACTTTAATGCTCACCACTTTGGATGGCTTAGCTCTAGTGTCACTGATTCTGCAGGCATTAAAGCCCACAACTTTTGCCTTTCTCAATCCCTAACTCAAATAGTCAACTTTTCAACTCGCTTTCCAGACAATCCGAATCATTTACCTTCTCTACTCGACTTATGTCTTGTTTCTGATCCTAGTCAGTGCTCAGTTTCTCCACATTCACCCTTTAGTGCTTCTGATCACAGTTTGATCTCTCTAAAACTAATATCTCATTCTTCTTCATCACCTGAATCCCCCTATTATCGAACCTCTTACAACTACAGTAAAGCTGACTGGGATTCTTTCCGTGATTTTCTTCGTGATGGCCCTTGGGTAGAAATCTTTTGTCTTCCTGTCAACAAATGTGCTTCTAACATAACTTCGTGGATTCAGGCTAGCATGGAATCTTTTGTTCCCTCTCGACGATTCCAGGTCAAGCCTCACTCTCCTCCATGGTTTTCCTCACACTGTGCTGCTGCAATTGCCAATCGAAACCGTTACTTCCATATTTATCAGCAAAACAATTCTCCAAAAAACAGACGTCTGTTTATTACTGCCAGAAACAATTGTAAAAAGGTTTTGTCTAACGCCAAAATCCGCTATTCTCAGGTCATGAAATCTCGTATCTCATCTCAAAAATTAGGCTCTCGTGACTTCTGGAGGATCTTTAATAATATCAATAATAAGGAAAAATCTGTAATTCCACCTCTCTTGTATGGTTCAGACTTTGTCACCTCACCTAAAGACAAAGCCGAATTGTTTGCTAAAAACTTTTCATCAAATATCATCTCTTGATTCCACTAATTGCGTTCTACCAGATATTGCCAACAAACAGCTTGATCCATTGCTTGACATTCATATCTCTCCAGCTTCTGTATCTAAAGTGATTTCCTGTCTAGATACTTCTACAGCTTGTGGCCTGGACAACATACCTGTTATTGTCTTGCAGAAGTGTTCTCTGGAGCTATCGTCTATACCCTAAAAACTATTCAACAAGTGCTTATCAGAGTCTTGTTTTCCAGCCTGCTGGAAATCGGCATTTGTTATCCCCATCTTCAAAAATTCTTAAGAGCGATCTGATTCGTCTAACTACCGTCCCATAAATCTTCTTCCTATCGTAAGCAAGGTTTTTGAATCTTTAATTAACAAACACTTAATTTCTCAACTTGAATCTAATAACTTACTTTCTGACCATCAATATGGATTTCGATCTTCTCTTTCTACAGCTGATTTGCTAACAGTAATAACTGATAGGTTTTATCATGCATTAGATAAAGATGGAGAGGTTAAGGCCATTGCTCTTGATATTTCAAAAGCTTTTGATAAAGTTTGGCAAGCTGGTCTTCTCCATAAGCTTTCTTCTTATGGTGTATCCGGCAACATCTTTAAGATTATTGAATCCTTTTTTTCCAATCGTAGTATAAAAGTTGTCCTCGATGGATAGCACTCTTCTTCTTATTCTGTAACTTCAGGGGTTCCTCAAGGTTCTATCTTTGGCCCTATACTCTTTTTAATTTACATTAACGATCTTCCAGATATTCTCACATTTATGGTGGCATTGTTTGCTGATGATACTAAAATTTATTCTTGTCGTGATAAGAAGCCAACACTCTCTGATTGCTTGGAGGGGGCATCTGAGCTTGAAAAGGATCACACTTCTGCTACAGCATGGGGCTCACAGTGGCTGGTGAACTTTAATTCAGATAAAACTCAATTTTTTTCAGCCAATCGTTATCGCAATAATTTAGATCTTCCTATATTTATGAACGGTGATGTACTCGATGAGTCATCCGCTCTTCATCTTCTAGGGTTAACTCTTACTTCCAATCTTTCTTGGAAAACATATATCAAATCAGTTGCAAAATTAGCATCTGCTAAGGTTGCATCTCTTTATCGAGCTCGTCACCTTCTTACTTTAGATTCTATTCTCTATCTCTATAAATCTCAAATCCGGCCTTGTATGAAATACTATTGCCATATCTGGGGCAGTTCTTCTTATGATGCCCTTTCTCTTTTAGACAAGGTACAAAAAGGCATTGTAAACATAGTTGGACCTGCTCTTGCAGCCAACCTCCAACCATTATCTCATCGTTGTAATGTTGCTCCTCTTTCTCTTTTCTACAAATACTATAATGGGAACTGCTCTAAAGAGCTAGCGTCTCTTGTGCCATCTACTAAAATTCATTCTCGTGTTACTCGTCATTCAATTAAGTGTCATCCTTTTTCTGTAACTGTTCCTAAGTGCTTTAAAAGCACTTTTTCGTCTAGTTTTTTTCCTTGAACATCAGCTCTTTGGAATTCACTTCCTTCATCTAGCTTTCCTGATTCATATAATTTGCAATCCTTTAAGTCGTCCGTCAATCGTTATCTTGCTCTACAGTCTTCATCTTTTCTCTTTCAGTAACTTCCAACTTTAGTTAGTGGCTGCTTGCAGCCTTGTTAGAAGCAAAGATGTTTAAAAAAAAAAAAAAAAAATTTACTATCAAGAGAAATTCATATTTATTACATTAATAATTAAAAAAGGTTCACTATTTTAATAATTAAAAAAGGTTCACTTTATCAGATTTAAAAAGACGCTGATCAAATTTATCTGTATCAATACCTATACAATATATATATATATATATATATATATATATATATATATATATATATATATATATATCTATATATATATATATATATATATATATACATTTATATATATATATATATATATATATATATATATATATATATACATGCATATGTTAGCAACTTTAGTTACACAAAAAAAGTTTTATTGTCGTCTTTGTGTAAAGCATCTCATCTGTTGCAAGCAAAAATGTCAAATGGCGCTGAAGAATAAGAACGCTATAGGAACTGCATCTTTGGGCTGCATCTTCATTTTGCTGTTTCGTTATTATAACTTATAAATTTTTGTTCAATGTATTTGTCCTACCTATTTTTGAAAGAGTTTGTGCATTGCTGCATGGCAACATTATCTTGTAGTGAATTAGACATAAAAGCAACTCTATTGTTAAAGAAATGATACCACTGAACACAGTTCTCTGTGATTTTTCTGTGGTATTGTAAATATTGTAAACAAAGATACCACACAAAGTATGTATAAATAAATACATACGTACACACATACATACATGCATACATACATACATTTATACATACATACATAAATACATACGGAAAAAGATACTGTTTTTCTTGGCATTGAAAAAAAACATGGTTTAAATTATTACTTATATAGTAACATAACTTTTATATAGTAATTAAGTCCTATAGTATTTATAATTTAATTTTAAAGTAAGTTGAAAATGATTTTTATATCTTGTTATGTTGTTAAAAATAGTAATTTTGAGGAGAAAATGTTTATGGAAACTTTATCTATTTAGGAATATATTTCCGAGGAACATTAACATTACCCCAAGATTGTATGAAGAATGAATTGTGCGAATTTGCAAAGAAGCGAATGTCTCCAAATGCTGTGTTGTTTGTTACTGCTAGTTTTCAAGATAGTACTTTTTTTTTAAAGGCTGGTTATGAAGGAACATTAGAGCTTAGCAAGTTAGCAGTAATAAATTCATTAAACTTTGAAGTAAAAGTTGGATTAAAGAATGAGTTTTCTTTAAGTGGTAAACTGACATTGCAATTGAAACCAAATCCTTTAGTATTTGAAGGTAAGTAACAATTCAACTTGGTTTCATTTATAAGATTTTTTAACATGTAAAAAACATTTGGTAAAGTATTAGTGAAGTTGATTCAAAAATCAAAACAGCAATTAAACCTTTTGATTTGATACAATTGTATGTAGGCTACAAATGCAAATCAGTTATCGTTTTTTAACTAGAAAGCAGTGTTTACTAGGTCTTTAAGTATACTCTAAGTATTTTTTCTTGTGCAAATAAAATATTTAAAGTAATTTTATAAATGTTATAAATATTATATATATTATACATAATGGTTAAAATGGAAAGCTGATTAATACAAGTTTCACTGTATAAGTTTCAGTTTTTAAAAGGAATCACATAGATTGAATTGAAATTATTAATAATAATTTGCACACGGATGTAAAGAAAAACAGTATTTTGAATTCAATTTTTTCTCTAATCTTTTTATTGTTATATGAAATAACTTTTCAATTTTAATATAGAACTGATTCATTAGAATTCCTGTTTTGACTGACTACTTTATGTGAATAATTTTGAGCTGACTTTTGCAGCATCGACTGCTTATTAAGACAAAAGATAGGACCAACTTCAGCACAACCGCCCATTTTAAAAGATTTCATTTACAGCCAACCAATCAACTATACATCTAAATTAAAAACTTCATATTTTTTGTTCTTTTGATTGTTGATTAATGAGTTGGTTCTTGATTAATTAATTTTTTAATAGTCGGTTGTAAATTGATTTTTCACTAGTTGGTTCTAAATGGATATTTTGTTAGTTGATTGTAACTAAAATTTTAATCTGCCCTGAACAAAGTCAGTTCTATTAAGGTCGGTGTATCATTTATTCTGTCATAATGGTCGAACGCAGATAATTGTCAGTCGTAGCATGTGACACAATAACTTCTTTGTGTGAATTAGTTATGAATTTGTTTTTTTCAATTAGATATTATATTAAATGTGTTTCTTTTAAATACTTTTTCATTCAAAGTTTGTTGAGCAAGATACTTTAAATTAAAACAAGTTAAGAAAGAAACTTTGAATCAAAAAGTTTCATTTCAAAGCTTGTTGCTAAACTTTTTTTTTCTGTGCATTTTCTGCAAAAACATAAAAAAAAAGTAAAAAAAATTAAAAACAAAATGATTCTACAAAATAAAGTTAAGAAAAATACAAGTTTATTAAAAAGACTGACAAATAAAATCTTTTTTATACGTTAAAAGGTATTGTTTTTACACACAATTGTTCAATTATCTTTTCTACCACTATGTTTAATGGTTCCAGTCATGAAAGTTGGTTGAAATGCTTCATCCTTTGACAAAATCTGTGCCATCCAGTTTTTTAAGACTTTTTGTATTTTAACAGACTTATAATACTAGATTTGCAACTACTCAAAAATGGTTGTGCTTAATTTCATTTTACAAAATTCATAACAATTTAGTCTTCCAAATGTACCAAATTTCTTTTTAATTAACAACTATACTTTTACTTGAGGTCGTAAACTAAAGTTACACAAATTAAAGTGTGATTAGATGATTTTACATTTTCTCACATTCTCTCATACTTGTGATTCTTTCAGAATTGTTAATATTTAAAATAACTTACCATCTTATGGTGCAAATCCAATAATATTAAGAGCTTAATTTAAGTTACTTTAACTGTTTCCATTATGGTATCCTAAAAATACAACACAATTAAAAGGTTCAATACATATCCTGGTTATATACTTTAAATAATAGAAAAAAGCCAAATTTCCATTTTTGACACCAAAAGTTTACTTTCCTAGTGACACCAACCTTAGCGATGCCACTGACACAACCTGTTAACTACTTGAGCCTGATTTTCTCATATAATTCTTGTAAATGTAAATTCAGATATTGCTATAGCTATATTTGCATTTAATATATATATATATACACTTCATATAAAGCATATATATATATATATATATATATATATATATATATATATATATATATACATATATATATATATATATATATATATATATATATATATATATATATATATATATATATATACATACATATATATATATATATATATATATATATATATATATATATATATATACATACATATATATATGTATTATATATATATATATATATATATATATACATACATATATATATATATATATATATATATATATATATATACATATATATATATATACATATATATATATGTATATATATATAATACATATATATATATACATATATATATATATATATATATATATATATATATATATATATATATATATATATATAAATATATATATATATATATATATATATATATATATATATATATATATATATATATATTATATATAAATAAATAAAAAACTTACTAACTTATTTCATACTTAAATACTATAAATGCTGTGTAATTAAATGCTTAAAGTTGTTGCTGTGTAAAGTTAACAAGTCTCATCATTAAACTAAATAGCAATTTATCATTTTTTATGTTTTGGATATTAGATTTATTTATTTGTTAAATTAAAAATTTAGAACAATCAAGAAATTAAAAACTACATAGAATTTGTGATTTAAAAAAAAAAGAGTATATATATTCTTTAAATAAAGTATACACACATATATATAAATATATATATATATATATATATATATATATATATATATATTATATATATATATATATATATATGTATATATATATATATATATATATATATATATATATATATATATATATATATATATATATATATATATATATATATATGTATAATAAATGTTTGTTGTTGTTATGATTATGATGATTTTGTTGATTTCTTGAGTACCAATATTAAAACCTTGAGTGCTTTGACCTTTTTGTTATAAAAGACAACCTTAAATAAAAGCAAAAAATAAACCTAGTCTTCTATTGTTGACCAAATGAAAAATGAAAATTATCTATTTTTGACATCTTTGAAGAGTTCTACATTTATTGAAATGGAAATAATGTTAAAAATTAGTCACATTAAAATTGAAAATAAAGTCAAAAAGTAACATCCTGATTATTATGCGGTCGTGGTGTAGTGGTAGAGCACTCGCTTCATAAGCGAGAGGTTCCAAGTTCGATTCCCACCACGTTCCTGGTAGAACCGCGCTAAACTTGTTTCTCTGCGCAGCGGCCTTGTTCATCAAGGTTCGTGTTTTGAAGTTATAGAGTTGAGAGAGGGTTATAACCACAAGTAGTCTCTTCATCTGTAGTGGCTTTTTTGGCCTTGGGGAGGTGAATTATAAAAAAAAAAAAAATTTGATTAGCCAGTAGTGTTTAAATGTTACTGATTAAAAATGAAAAGAAAGTTCCAACTTCATTATTTTCTTTTAAAAGAGTTTATACTTATATATTGCTTATTTAAGATGCTCTCAAAATATATACGATTCCAACAAGTTTTCAAAGCTCAAATGTTGGATATATAATGAAACCTACTCATAGCATCTGTTTTTATAGTTATGAAAACATGCATTTGCTTTCAAATTCTATAATTTAAGTTGTTTGTTTTTTTCTAGTATTTTAACTGACATCAATATAATTGGAAATTTTGTATGTACAGACTCATCAAAAAAAGTATTTTTATAAAAAATGTTACAAATGCAAAGATATAAAAATTTTAAGTTTTTAATCATTTAATTGAAAGTAAGGAAATTGTAGGAAGAGCTTGTAAATCTTGAAGGGTAATTTTCTGAGTGGTAGTAATATAATTAGATACATAGTCTTTATCTTCAAAACAGCCCTTCATTTCAAACCCTTTATTTATTTCTTTTATTTTCAGAATTTATTTATTGCTGATCTATTTTGTAATTATTTTACTTATTATGTTTGTTTGTATTATTTATATATGTATATTAAATATTGTTTTACATTTTTTTCTCTCTTTAGTTTCAATAAAATTGGATGTAAGTGGTGGTTTGAAATTAGAAGGAACTATGAATGGCATATGGCACAATCCATTTAACTTACCAAATTTTGCTTTTGGAAATGTAGGGATTAGTGTAACATTACAAGTTCCAGTGTTTGCTTTTCGTGGTTTCGGTAAGTGCTGTTTTTTTGTATTTATATAAGTTTTTTTAATGTAAACTCTATTAAGACTAATGTTAGTCCATTTTTGTACTTCTTTTTTCTTAGAGCTCTCTGGTGAAGTTCGTCTCGGTATTCCAGGTAAAGAGATAATTGCTAAGGCTGCTGGTGGAACAGATATGGCAACAGATAATTACTTATATGCAGATATCAATAAACTTTCCATAAGTGGTTGTTCAGATGCATTTGGGTATAATCTAAAACTACCACAAGTGATCTTAGATTCAGGTTTTCCAGATGGGGTTACTATTGGATTTTCTTCGAAGCCAAAAGGTTAAATTAAATTTTTTTAATGTTTCGAAATTCTTTATAAATAATTGATTTTATTTCTATATATTGATAGAATTTTTTATTTTGGAAAAAGCAAAATGGATAGCAAAATGGATAGCAAAATGGATATATATATATATATATATATATATATATATATATATATATATATATATTATATATATATTTGGGCTGTATAGGGAAATTGATCTGACCAAGGATATAAACTACGGAAAAAAACACAAACTGAAACTTTTTAGTCTTTGCGTAATAAGGCCCTCTTGTGATTAAAGGTAACACACGGTAAGTCGGGGTGATATCCCTCTTATTAGTATACAGAATAATATTAATAACAAAAGATGAATGAAAAGAATTTGAACGCAATCCAATATCTGCACTAACAAACTGGTCAAAAATGGCTGGTTAGAAACAACAAGACATGGCAGCTGGATTCAGTTGCTTACATCAACAATCAAATTTCTCACAGAGAAGATATCAACACTTTAAAGAGACAATGTCGAATTACAACAAATTAAAGAGCATCAAGCAACAACAACTGCTTTACAAACGTACACAGTAAATTCAAAAGCTTGGTCAGAGGTTGTAGATTACCCCAAATCAACAGCAGCTAAGGTTATTGCAAAGGTTACTGAACAAAATAATAAGATGCAAGCAAATAAAGCAACTAAGGCTTCCTTGCACAAAAAGTCACAACAACAACAAAGCTTCTGTAAAAAGTCTTATTGAGGTCATTAAAACAGGTTCTACTTACAAAATAGTCCATATGCTTCCAGCTAATATAAGTGCTCAAAAGGACTCGCTAGCTACTCAACAGACTGTTGTCTAATTTGAAGACATGGAAACTAGAAACAATATAAGCACTAATGTTTTTGAAGAAATTATATGGATGTGAATTCAATACCAAATAATATAACAAATTTAAAATAGAATAAAATTAAATATATATATATATATATATATATATATATATATATATATATATATATATATATATATATATATATATATATATATATATATATAAATATATATATATATATATATATTTAACCTATATATACATTGAACCTACTGATGGAGAAACATGTTGTTGAAGACAACTAAAAATAAGATAAGTGTTTTTACTAATTTATTATATATATATATATATATATATATATATATATATATATATATATATATATATATATATATATATATATATATATATATATATATATATATATATATTTATATATATATATATATATATATATATATATATATATATATATATATATATATATATATATATATATAGGTATATATTATTATCACATATATATATTATGTATATATTATTGTCACAATAAAGCCATTAGTTCAATATCTATCAGTAAAACAATTCTCCAGAAAACAGACGACTGTTTATTACTGCTAGACACCATTGTAAAAAGGTTTTGTCTAACGCCAAAGCCCGCTACAAAGCTGAATTGTTTGCTAAGAGCTTTTTAACAATATCATCTCTTGATTCCACTAGGCGCAATCTGCCTGATATAAGCGCCAAACAGGTTGATCCATTGCTTGACATTTGTATCATTCCAGCTTCTGTATCTAAAGTGATTTCCTGCTTTGACACTTCTACAGCTTGTGGTCCGGACAACATACCTGTTATAGTTTTGCAGAAGTGTTCTCTGGAGCTGCCATCTATACTTTCAAAACTATTTAACAAGTGCTTATCAGAGTCTTGTTTTCCAGCCTGCTAGAAAGCGGCATCTGATATCCCTATTTCCAAAAAATCTGGAGAGCGATCTGATTTGTCTAACTACCGTCCCATTAGTCTTCTTCCTATCATAAGCAAGCTTTTTGAATCATTAATTAACAAACACTTAACGCCTCATCTTGAATCTAATAACTTACTTTCTGATCATCAATATGGATTTCGATTTTCTCATTTTAGAGCCGATTTGCTTACAGCAATAACCAATAGGTTTTATTGTGCATTAGATGAAGGTGGAGAGGTTAAGGCTATCGCTCTTGATATCTCTAAAACTTTTGATAAAGTTTGGCACGCTGGTCTTCTCCATAAGCTTTCTTCATACATTGTATCTGATAACATCTTTAAGATTATTGAATCTTTCCTTTCCAATCGTAGTATAAAAGTTGTCCTCAACTGACAGCACTCTTGTTCATATCCTGTAACTTCAGGGGTTTCTCAAGGTTTAATCCGTGGTCCTATTGTCTTTTTAATTTACATTATCGATCTCCCAGATATTTTGACATCTAAGGTAGCATTGTTCGCTGATGATACTACCATTTATTGTTGTTATGATAAGAAGCCAACACTCTCTGATTGCTTGGTGGGGGCATTTGAGCTTGAAATGGATCTCACTTCTGCTACAGCATGGGGCTCGCAGTGGCTAGTGAACTTTAATTCAGATAAAACTCAATTTTGTTCAGCCAATCGTTATCGCAATAATTTAAATTATCCTATATTTATGAACTCAATGTACTCAATAAGTCATCTACCCTTTATCTTCTAGGATTAACTCTTACTTCTGATCTTTCTTATATTATTAAATTTCTTGGTGTATTAATTGGTTGCAATCTTTCATGGAACTTTCATATTAATGAACTAAGCAAGAAGCTTGAGCTAATGGTTTGCTTTCAATAATTTGTTATTATGTTAATAAAGTTACACTAAAGAATATTTACTATGCATTATTCTTATCTCATATTAAATCTTGTTGTCAAGTTTGGGGTCAAGTTGGAAACATATTAACAAGTTGCTATTGTCTCAGCGCCAATCCATTAGAATAATAAACTTTCAACCAATTAAATCAGATTCATCAAAGTCCTTCCAAAAATTTCTTCTTTTTGTTTTTGACTCCTTAAATAAAAACTTACTATTTCCTATCACAAACTTGTTCACAGAAAGTAAACTATTATGTTTATATTCTATTAGAAATATAAACAATGGAAAACTAAATATACCATCTTTTAAAACCCAGAAGTATGGTAAAAATTCTATTGTTTATCAGTGCGTCTGTGAATGAAAAAGGAATCTTGTATTCATATTCAATGAGTCCAAAAAACTATATCCTAATATACCTTTACTCTATCTTAAACAATGTCAAATTAAAAAAATTCATAAAAACTTTTTATTTTAACTTTTAGACATATTATCCTTACGATTAAAATATTCTTTTAATTTTCTTTTTGTCGTTACTACAATTATCATCAGTACTTTTTTTTTTTTTTGTCTTTTTTTTATTATTAAAACCTGCTAATTATGATTTCAACATGTTTGTTTTAATGTATGTTCTATGTGCTTTATTCTACATGTTTACGGTCCATATCTTTCAATGCATGTCTTTGCTTATTATTACTTATATTATATTTAAAAATTGGTGTCACTCCTTTGATCAGATTTCTGTATGAGTGACACCATCCTAAATAAATCATTAAATCATTATTATAAATAATTTTATGCTCATAACTACCATTATAATATTAGTTATTATTATTATTTTTTCATTGTAATTATTGTAAACAAATTTATTGTTGCTATTAAATGATTAATGAAAAATAAATAACTTGTTGTTGTTGTTCTTGGAAATTGTATATCAAATTTGTTGCAAAATTAGCATTTGCTAAGGTTGCATCTCTTTATCAAGCTAGACATTTTCTAACTCCAGATTCTATTCTTTATTTCTATAAATCTTAAATCCGGCTTTGTATGGAATACTGTTGCTATATCTGGGGCGGATCTTCTAATGATGCTCTTTCTCTTTTAGACAAGGTGCTAAAACGCATTGTATACATAGTTGGACCTGCTCTTGCAGTCAACCTCCAACCATTATCACATTGTCGTAATGTTGCTTCTCTTTCTTTTTTCAACAAATACTATAATGGGCACTGCTCTAAAGAGCTAGCGTCTCTTGTGCCATCTACTAAAATTCATTCTCGTGTTACTCATCATTCAATTAAGTCTCATCTTTTTTCTGTGGCTGTTCCTAAGTGCTCCAAAAACTCTTATCCCTCTATTTTTTTTCACCATTTGAACATCAGTTCTTTGGAATATGTAATCTTTTAATTTGTTTGTCAATTGTTAACTTGTTCTACAATCTTCATCTTTTCTCTTCCAGTAACTTCCAACTCTAATAGTGGTTGCTTGCGGTCTTGTTGGAAGCGAAGATGTTAAGAGTAAATATATATACATATATATAAATATATATATATATATATATATATATATATATATATATATATATATATATATATATATATATATATATATATATTTATTTATTTTTAACATCTTCGCTTCCAACAAGAAGTGAAGTTTATAATTGTTTTTTTGTCAACTTAAATTGCTACGTTAAATAATTTAAAAGTAATATATAGTGTTTTTAGAGTTCAGCAAGAAAATCCTAATTTATTTCAATATTCAATAGTCTATTTTGAGCTTTAAGGAGCGCATTGAGTATTAATAAATAGAAATTTAAGACACTTAGATTTTGATTTAATTGACACAATGAAAAAACTTTATCTAATGTTTCCAATAAAATTGTTCCAACAGCTAAACAAACTTAACAATGCCAACTGCTTGTTATGTGTCTTATCAAAAATATAATTTACTGTAGCATTTAAAACATTACCACAAATCTGTAATGTTAGAATATAACCACAGGTTAACAGTTTTAATTGTTTAAATGAGTACACATTTTAAGATTATTTGTATAGACATAAAAACTCTTTTCAATACGCAAGTAAAACAAATTCTACAAAACTTTCTAATTATATTTGGATTTTCAAATCCTATTCTTATGCGGAAAGTTATTGATAAGGCACAGTCATTTAAACCTGAGGAAAAGTTGTCTAAACTCTGTTTAACTGAAAAACACCATGATATTGCTTCATCTTTATAACTATTAAATAAAAGGAATGAGCTGGAATCAAAATGAAGCCACATAAACTAATTTGTCATAGGCGAATTCAATGTTGTAAATTTTCAAAGGTTGTTTTATGGTTTGATGGTTTGATATTAAATTCCAAGCAATTGAACAATTTTTTACATAATTGAAGTATTATTTAGGTAAAAATTAGAAAAATGTTAGAATTATAGTGTTGGGAATTATTTTTAGGGCTTTATTTTGGATTTTTGATAATCTTAATATACATGTGAGATGGATTGTTTGCATACTTGAGAATCATAATTGAAGTGTAATTCTATTGTGGTGGATTACGTAGATTTTTTTTTTTGTTCACTCTTACCCGTTTTTCACATTTTGGTGTTCTCCACAACACTCTGCAAGGTCTTTGGCACTGTTGTTATTATTAATGTTATTGTTGTTTCTATTTAAACTGTTAATCCTTTTGTTATTGTTGCTGTTGTTAATATTCTTTCCAGTATTTTTTGTTGATGATTTTGTTATTATCATCTCTGTGTCTACTCTATTATCTCATTGCATACTCAATTATCCATGTCTACTATACTATCTCTGTGTCAGGATTTGTTAATTAGATTTTTAATTAGTTAAGATTTTTTTAAGAGCATTTCGATCATAGAGTATATGTATATATATATATATATATATATATATATATATATATATATATATATATATATATATATATATATATATATATATATATATATATATATATATATATATATATATATATATACAGTCATGGACAAAAGTTTGCGACCACTGCAATTTTTTACAAAAAACACTCAAAATTTAGAAAAACAAGTAGTAAATTATAAATCAGTACATATATTTCGAATGTTTATTCACACTATACAGGTTAAACAGCATGTCTATTCATATTTTAGTATTTACAATGAAATCCTTTATTTTTGAGAATATTTTCAATATGTTTTGGCATCGATTCACACAGTTTCTTGCAATAGTCCGGCGTAATCTCCTGCACCCACACGCGTTTAATCCAGTTGATGAGGCCATCTTCAGAACTTGGGCTATGTGCAGCAATCTTCTGCTTCATTACAGTCCAAACATTCTCAATAATATTGAGATCTGGACTGTTGCCTGGCCAAGGTTCCAGTAGCGAGATGTTTTCAGAATGCAGCCAGTCCTTAACAGCCTTGGTACCATGACAAGGTGCGCCATCATGCTGGAAATGAGTGATGCCATGTATTGGTACAAATGGTGGCAGTTTATCCATCAGTATACTCAAGTAAACAGCACCATTGATTGTTGTATTTTCAGGCATAATCCAAATGCTGCCACAACCGCTACCAGTGACTGCTCCCCAAACCATAACTTTTGGAGCCTGTTTGACTGTTGGTATAACGTACTTTGGATTATGCCTCTGATTTGGTGAGCGTCTGACATGTCTACAAAATGAGTAGAATTGCGTGAATGTTGTCTTATCTGAAAACATCACTTGTTTCCATTGGGCTGGTGTCCACTGCCTGTACTTCTGACAAAACGCTATGCTATCGCGAATATTCTTTGGTGAAAGCTTCGGCTTCCGTGCTGGTTGGTAAGATTTCAAGCCTACATCAAATAATTGTCTGCGTATTGTCCGACTGTTTGGTTTCTTGGATGGTGATCCAGGCAGTTTGCCTCTAGTGGCACTTGAAGATGCTCTTGGTGATTTTTTTGCTGCCTTTATTATAGCATTATCCATACGGTTGCTTGTAACCTTCGGGCGCCCAGCGCGTGAACGGTATTTAAAACTTTTCAGCTCTTGATTTCTCTTTACAGTAGCTACAACAATGGAATGTGAAATACCGAGCTTTTTGGCTATCTGTCTTATAGAAATGTTCTCTTTGTACAAAATAACGACCTGAGCTTGCTTTTCAGATATCAGTTCTTTACCGCGTACCATTTTAACTAGTACTGCTTCAAATAAGATCTCCGTATTATAAAATGTTCCAAAATATTTCAGTTATATCTGAAAATAAACATGTAAACATCAATTTTAGACTCTAATTGACAATTAGCACAAATTGGTACAAAATTGTAGTACTAAAGTAGCCCAAAAGCAATTCAGAGTAGAATACATTAAAAAATATGCGAAAATCCCAGTGGTCGCAAACTTTTGTCCATGACTGTTTATATATAGTAACGATTTTTATATAGCTTAAAATGTTTTAATTCAGATAATTTTTTTATTAAGTATGTCAAATATTTTTTTAATTTGCTATTTTTTGCATTGAAAAAAAAAAAAAATTAAAATGTTTAAATAATGGTCCATTAAGACAGTTGTTCAACTTGAACACATGTTGGGTCTAAGATAGAAAACAAGATAACAATAAACAAAAAATTATAAAACTTATTTTTAAAAAGTATTTAGACTATTATAAAATTTAGTATTTAGATAATTATAAAGATTTCATTCAATATTCTGAACAAAAAGCTAATATAAAAAGCATCAAATAAAAAAGCTTTTTCATCAACACTATCTAACATTCAGCAACCAGAGGAGAACTACATAAAGAATACAAAAAATTGTAAACACTTCTTTAGCATTAATGCCCCATTAAAATAATTTATTAAATTACATGATGAAATAGTTTTTTATCAAACAAAGAAATAATAATATTAGAGTTTAAAAGTTGGAGGACTATTCTACTTCAACAAAGCAAAATCTCTGCTAAATGACATTAACAATAATCTGCATAGAGCATGATAGCATTTCAACTTTTTCAAATTCTTTATAATATATTTTTTTACTTTTTGTTATTTTTTTTCTTGTTTGATACTTATAAATCATAAATTTTCCAAGGCAAGGAAGTTAAACAACTTGGTACAAAAATTGAGAATGGTTTCCAACTGCAGGGTATGCTGAATGTTCTGGGTTTTAAAGCAAAAAGTAAAGTTGTCATTAATCCAAAAAAGCTTCTAGTTGACTGTGAGTTATCTCGTATTGACATTTTGAATGGAGCTCTTGTTTTGGCAAGAACTTTAAAAGATCAAGAAAACGGTCCAAAGGTCTTTATAGAGTTATCTCCTACTTCAGTGAGTTGAGTTTTTTTTATTTTTTGTTTTGGTTTTTTTTTCAAAATCTTATTAGTATTTTATATTTAGTACATTAGATACTTTTAATTTTTTATATGGTTTTTTATTTTAATTGTAGGCAAAGTTTTTTATACAAGGTGCTATTTCAATTTTGGGGATTTCTTCAGCAGTTACAATTGATATTGGAGATAATGGCATACACTTTAGCATTTCTGGAAATTTGTTTGGCATTGTTGAAGCAAATTTGACAGTTAAAGCCCCATATGGAAAAAATATGAAATTGAGTGATGCTGGATTTCAGGTATTAAAAAACATTCATTGCAGTAATTTTAAATATATTACTTTTTATATATTATATAAAAATACTTGTATATACAGCTCACAAAATCAAAAGGTAGGCAGTCTTTGACAGGTTAACACATAAAATTGATGTTTTTATTGTTAATTTTTCTTGTTGCCTATTTTTAATTGAAAAAAATTTTTTAAATGTTTTAATTTTTTGTTTTATAACACTTACTGAATTTGATAAAAATTTGAAAATTAAAAAAAATTTGAAAAAAAAACCAAAAAACTTTATGCTTTAAAAGTATTACTTTCAACATATTTTTAAATCAAACCATTGCTTTCTTTCACAAAAATTCATAACAAAGTGGTAAATAACTAAAGCTCTAATTAACAGTTTAAAACCTCGTTATTTTAAAATAACTCATGTGCATGGATTAACAAAGAGGATTTGAATAAAATTTGATTAAAAACAGAGTTTTGATTAAAAAAGTTTTGAAACATTGAAGTTGTTTTGGATGTTTAATATTTTTTTCATGTTTACTCTTTTTATATTTTTTTAAATTTTTAATAAGTTATTTTCGAATTTTTAATAAATTATAATTTAACTTATTATTATTATATAAGTTTAGGAAAATTTTAATTTGAAAAAATTTTTGTAACTTATTTAACCCTTATGTAACCCCCCTTGAAGCCATTTTAAATTTTAAATTTTATTAATAAGTTCAAGTGGACATTATTTTAAATAGAAACCAAGTGTAGCTTTAAATAATTTTAGCATGTAGTATTTTATTTATTGCACAAAAAAATATAAATAATCAAAATCAAATATCGAATACTAAAAGTTTTATAAAATGTTCTATAAATTATTTTTTATATAACGCCACAACAAAAATTTCTAATGAGAATCATTATATCGGTAACTTAATTAAAAAAATGTGCTAATGATAACTATAGTTTATTTAAATTGCTAAACGGCTTATTCATTACAATGACTTCAAAATGGTGGCAAAGTTTTAAGAGGTTTTGTAAAGAGATTCAATAAAAAAAAAAAATTTATGAAAAAATTGAATGAGAAAATAAAAAGAAACAGTTAAAAAAAATGTTTTCATTAAATTTTAATAAAATAAGAACTTTAACCAAGTATACAAAAAGCAACCATTGATTTTACCGTGAAATGATGTTGTGAATATGGCTTATGTCATATATTATATGAAAAATTTTTAGACACTTTTTCACAAAATATTTTAGATGTATAAATATGGATTATTTTCAAAAGACTTTTTGTTTGTAAAAACTTAATTTTTAAAATTCAAATTTTTTAATTGGTCAACCTTGATGGGCAAGAATTTATTTTTATAGGTCAAAACAATAGTTTTTATTATTTCAGACAGTTGTTGACCTATTGACCACCTGCGTCTTATCTCTCTCTCTCTTTATATATATATATATAGAGAGAGAGAGAGAAAGAGAGAGAGAGTGAGTGCCGCTACATATACATATATGTAGTGGCATCCCTTTCGGCATCAGCTATAGTCAATGTATTTAGTGAAACCCCCGACAGCAGGCTATTTTAATATGATGTCAAAAGTGTTATATAAACATGCATCTAAATCCTAGTGGTTTTATCACAGAGCACCGCTGAAGAGAATTTAAATAGGAATTTGGCACCTTTTTCTTTACCATTGTTGTTTATTGGCCCAAAGTAGACCCAGCATTCTCTAGGTTTTGAGACAGAATTTAAACCACTGTGTCAAAGCTGCACATTTATCATGCTTGAGAAAAAAAAAGATTTCTAAAAACTAAAAAAATTGTGTAATTCTTTTACATTTTTTCGAAATTAAAAAAATGTCTTGATAAGCTGCAGAGGGAAGAGAAAGACCTAAAACTTAAAGGTTAGAGTAAGTTCCAATGATATTTGGATGCCGTAAATGTTTTAAAAACTTTCGAAAATTAGTGTAAAATTCAATAAAATTATACTATAAAATAAAGTTCAATAGTTATTTGTTAAAAACTCCCTCAGCTTAACTAGTTTAAAATATTCATTTTAATTTTAATTTATTTTTTAACTCATTTTTATTTGTTTGGTTCACTAAGCTAGTTAACAATAATAATTTCAATTTTAACTTGGGCGAAAGTTGAGTATCTTTGTTATAAAGTTAGTTGAGCTAAAGCAAGTTAGGGTGATTTTTTTTTCTAGTTATTTAGATGCTCCAAGAAGTTATGATCTAATCACAGTGCTCTGCAGAATAGCATTTAACATGTAATTTCACTCCCCCTTCTTTACCACTGTTGCATATATATTCAGAAGCAGTTTCAAACCACAGACCACCAGTTTTGAAGCCAGAACTCTAACCCCTTCACCACAGCTACTTAACTATTTATATGCCTGAGGGGGCTGTAGCCACAAATCTTATACTATATGTATATATATATATGTAAATGTATGTAAATATTGTATAATCTCATATAAAGAAGTCTAAACTGTTTTTAAATAACAATTTAGTTTTAAAATGTTAAGGTTGCAGCATGTTTATCAGCTGACTTAAATGAAGCAACCAATGAAGCTAACACTGTAGTACAAGATGCTGTTGAACAAACAAAAGAAATTGTATCAGTTACTCAAACAAATGTTAATGAACGTGGTAAAATATTTATAAATTTAAATTTGTTAATTTTTTGTTTATGTTAATGATTTTTCTCTTAATTGGTATCATTAATTATGGCGCTAGAGGGGAAATGTTACCTGTTTTTACAAAGAATTTTTTAGTATAATTAAAGCTATTGTTGTTCCAAAAGTTAGAGACAAATTAAATGAATTTTACTCTACTTTAACATTTCATACATGTTAAACACAGTAACAATAAATAAAAATACAAATTGTTGTTTGTTTAGGTTTGTATATCAATGATATCAGTTTTATTATTTATAATTGGATCAGGGAGTTTAACTGTATTAGGTCTCTGTGGTAATGTTTTTCTTTCAGGATAATATTCCATATAATTGAATTCTTGTCTTCTTTTCTCTGATTTTAAGTACTATTTAGATACTTGGCGTTGAACATTGGTTTTTTGGAATCCTTTCCTGTTTTCATAATTTCCTGAGTTAATTTGTATTACCCAATTTATATGTCTAGTTTACATCTTTTTTATGTCTTCTGTCAATCATTTTTTCGTTTTTAATTTTCTTCTATATATTTTATTTACTGTAAAATTGAGTAATGTGCAATATTGTTAGAAGTTAAGTTTTCAAAATTTTACAAATTTTGTACTATTATTATTCACTAAATTTGGCAATACTTTTGGCAAACTAATACAAAATCTGTGTTCGTTTAAGGGTGGCATTTTTTTATTTAGTTACTAATTTTGAATAGTAACTATGTACTTTTGGTAGTTGCAGATTTTTTATTTGTGCTATACACTATATTTGGCTATACACTATATTTTATAAGAAGCACTAACGTTAGTGTGTACTAACATTAGTGCTTCTTATAAAACTTTTTTCTCATTTAATTGTTATGAATAACAAAACTTGGATAGCAATAGGGTTTTTTGATCATTAAAACAAGTAGGACTGTTAGGAAACAAGTTATAAAAAATGTGCAAAAAAAGTTGAAAGGTCGTTGAAGGTTTATTTGCACATTTTTTATAACTTGTTTCCTAACAGTCCTACTTGTTTTAATTTTGAACTGTATAAAAATATATAGTAAGTGTTTTTAATCAAGGCTATGTTTTTTTGTTTAAAAAATTTTTTTTTATCTATTTATTAAACAAAAGTTTAATAGAATTTATAAAAAATGTATAACACCATTGTATATAATTTAGAATAAATCAAAGCTTCATTCTGAATATTGTGCAAACATCCAGTGAGGTTCTGTTGAAATCAAATTTTGCAATACAACGTTGCTTTATCAAACTCCTAGAAAATTTTTTTTTTCTCTGTAAGTTCACTAATCTATAACATACATGTTACAACATTTACAAGATCTCATAATGAAATAAAAATAATCACTTAAAGCTCTATGCTAGTGCTAATACTTCTGTTGCATTGTTATTGGTTCACTATTTTATTTCTAAAATATTATGAACAGTTTAAATTCTTTCTTTTTATCAGTATTTAGTTTGACTTTAGCAGCAAGTTGTATTTGTTTATTTTTGAAGTAATCAGTAATTTTACTAATTTTTTTATAATTTATTTTTAAAGAGCAATTATTGCATCTACAATTGAGTTACCATTAAAGTTTGCCTAATAATGTAGCAGTATTTTTATATATACCTTTTAATACCTTTTAAAGGTCACTCTTTTAAAATCAATTTAATTTTCATGAAGTCATTTACTATAATTTTGTTTAAACTTTACAGCAAATATACTGAATTCAATCCACCTTATTGTTTATCATCTTTCTCTTGCTTATTATAGTCAATTAATTCAGATATTATTTGAAAATACAGTACTAAAGTAATTTGAGAGTACTAAAGTACAGTACTAAATTCCTAAATTTAGTTAATACCCATTGATTTT